>NW_017672621.1:112527-177900 GCF_001879085.1 Nicotiana attenuata
TACGTGATTATTCCGTTGGGAGGTTCTATGAGTGATAGCCGTGTCTATCGTCCGTTCCTAGCTGTTGTCGAGAGTTATGAGGCTAGTAGTAAATTCATGTTGTCTGTTTCGGTAGGTTTGATGTGATCTCTGAGTATTCTTGGTTACGAGCTGTGATTTCTATGCTCCACCGGTGTGGGAGCCAGCCTGTGTTGTAATTGTAGACGAAATTGATCTAGTGAGAGTCTCTAGATGGGTTGATGTGTGCCCTACTTGTGATTCAGTAATGAGGGCGGGACCCTCGTGATTTCAGGTGATTTGATATGTTGAGACCGGGTGGTGTACTGCGGTGAGAAGTTATATCAGTATAAGATCATTGTGAGTCTTTTATATGCTTCCATTCTTTCTTGTTAGATGTTTTGTAGATTTGTGTTTTAGAAGAATTTGTGCTAGTTCGACTTGTTTGATAGTCCCCTTGTGTGTTTTCCCTTCCCATATTTGTTCATTTTGTTCTATGCTTCTTGAGTTTTAGCTTGTGGGGTGTGTACCCGTTGGTGTTGGCTGAGATTTGGTTATTCGGGTGTTTTGTTATGCGGTTTTCGTGGTTATTGTATCATCACCAGTGTTGTGGAGGTTTGAAAAGAGTTCTTGTTGAGTATGAGGCTTATGGCCGGTACGGATTTGATCTCAGGCAAGTATTGGTATCAGAAATGATATTGTGGGCCTATGGGTGATGTGTCATGTTGTGTGGTTGTACCTTGTGTGTGTTGGCCCTTATTGAAATAGCTGGTTGAGACTGATGCCGGACATGGATTTAGGATCGGGTCTTTTGGAAACAGATGGAAGGTGAGAATTCTAGCTTGAAGGCCTATTGGTATTGCTAGAAAGGTTAAATTTTAGTTGAGATGGTGTCGTCAGGCTTAAGTGGATTGGGGTGACGTGGGATCACCCCCGGATATATGTTGGAAGTGCGCACTCAGTGACTTGAAGACTTCAGGTGTGTTCTCTATGCTCGTTTGAGGACGAACGAATGTTTAAGTGTGGGAGGATGTAACGACCCGACCGGTCGTTTTTAGAATTCACGCCCCGATCCCCTATTAACTGCTTCCTCTAAGTTCATTTCTGCTATTTTGGTTTGCTGGGACGTTCGGTGTTGAGCATCGGGGCACTTAGTCCCTAAATGAGAGCTTAAGTGTTGAAAAGTGGTCCGTAGTCAGAACTGTGTGAAGACAGCCTCGGAATGGAAATCTGATGGTTCCGTTAGCTCCGTTAGATGATTTCGGGGTTGGGTGCGTGTTCGGAATGTATTTTGGAGGTTCCTAGCTAATTTAGGCTTGAAATGCCGAAGTTTAAATTTTTGAAGTTTCCGGTCCGATAGTGAGTTTTTGATCCGGGGGCCGGAATGGAATTACGGAAGTTGCAGTAGCTCCGTCATGCCATTTCGGATGTGTGTGCAAAATTTCAGGTCATTCGGACGTGTTTTGGTTAGGTTTTTGATCGAAAGCATGTTTTGATGAAATTTGAAGTTCTTAGGCTCAAATCCTTGTTTAATTCGAGTTTCCGGCGTTGTTTTAGGTGGTTTAAGGATTGGTACAAGTTTGAATGGTGTTATAGGATATGTCCATAGGTTTGGTTGAGGTCCTGGGGGCCTCGGGTGTGTTTCGGATGGGCTACGGGTCATTTCCCCTTGCTTTTGAACTGCTGTTGCTGCTTCTGGTACTCCTTCTTCGCGTTCGCGAAGGCTTATCTTGGCCACCTGAAAAATCCTTCTTCGCGTTTGCATTTAGAGCCTCGCGTTCGCGAAGCTCTGCCTCTCCCTTCAACGCGTTCGCGTCTACCATCCCGCATTCGCGTAGTTATGTTGTCTCACCCTTCGCGTTCGCGTATAGACTCACGCATTCGCGAAGGGCAGTCTTTGGGCCTTCAAATTCTTCTTCTTCGAGTTCCCGGACGCGTTGTCGCATTCGCGATGAGTAACTGAACACCTTCACTTATCCTTCTTCGCGAACGCGATGCTTCTTCCGCGTTCGCGATGACCAATTTTCTGGGCAGACAGATTAAATTCCAATTTCGAGGGTTTCACCATTGTTATCACATTTTTGACTTCTAGAGCTCGGTTCTTGGCGATTTTTGAAGGGATTTTCACCTGGGCGACTTGGATTTGGGCCATTTGGAGTCGAGTACTCGTGGCAAGTACGCGGTTGCTAGTTGATTATAGCCGGTTCGAGGTAAGTATCTTGCCTAACCTTGTGTGGGGGACTTCCCCTTAGGATTTCAGTCTTCTTTGTTGATTGTATTCCTTGTACGCGAGGTGACGAGTGCGTGCTAGGATTTATTTGTGGAAAATTGCCCCTTTTAGGCTCTTAGATCCTTGTAGTCACCGAATATAAAGTTGTTCTTGATACGATTGAGTTCCCTGTTATTAGCTTCACCTTTACATGTCTTACTTGGAAATTATTTGCCCTTTTTTGGCTTATTCTTGTTGCCTAATTGACTTTTACTTGTTTCACTGTAGACATTACCCTTCTATAGTCACATTATCATTCCTAACCGCTTGTCTTTATTTGGAAAGCATTATTTCTATCTCTCGTGTAATTAATTGGTCTTAATTGGAAAGAAGTTAGATATCCTATATTCAGTTGATATTTCCTTAATTGTAATTATTTGATTCATGTTAACTTCCTTGTTGTTGAACTTAGTATTATGGAATCGTTGTTTCATATTATTTCTCCTTTGTTGAGTTTTTCTTATTGCGCTTAGTATTTCTCTGTTAGGGTTATTCCTTGTGAGTTAGTTGTACCGTCTTTTGGTGAACGGAAATACCTGAGTTGATTCTCTTGCTTTGTTCCTGTATACATTGTCGTTTGTTGTGTTGTACTTGAGACTGTGATGCACGAGGTTTCTGCCGTGCGATTGTGAATATTGTGATGCACGAGGTTTCTGCCGTGTGGTTGTTGATACTGTGATGCACGAGGTTTCTGCCGTGCGATTGTGAATATTGTGATGCACGAGGTTTCTGTCGTGCGGTTGTTGATACTGTGATGCACGAGGTTTCTGCCGTGCGGTTGATTTTGAAGGGTTGCACGAGGTCTTTGCCGTGCTGTTGTTGTTATTGATGTTTTGGACATGCGGCGTAATAAGGCGGGATATGTTATATGCTTATATATGGGTTGCACATGTGGCGGAATAAGGAGGGAACATTGTGATGCACGTGTGGCGAAATAAGGCGGTACCTATTATCTTATTATTTGCACACGTGGCGAAATTAGGTGGGCTATGTCAGGGGATGATTGTAGAGAATTGTGACGGCCTGTGGAGGCGTTCCTATTTGTTTAATAATGTGATTGTGGGTTGCTTACCGGTATGAGCTTTATCGCTTGGAAGTTGTGAGGAAACATTGTACGTGCGGTCAGTTCTCCTTTTCATGTTTACTAGCTGGTAGAATTTTGTTAGAAACATTTGCACAAGCATACACGTAGCTGAACACTCCTATTAGAGGTGAATTCCTCCTGATTTTTCTAAGGGTGGAGCTACACCCTCTTTTATCCATTATATTTGTGAGAGTGGCCCTAGTTAGCCAGTTAGTTGTCGGTATGACCATGAGATTGATGGGGCACAGGATGCCAATTGTTAGATTTCAGATGCTGGGTCTTCGCAAGTTGTGGTTTGTCTGAGACTTGGTGAAATTGTGGAAAGAGTTGGATAAGACCTTTGTGAACATCATTGTAGGACATGAGTAATTGACTTGTTTTCCCTTTGCTGTGTTGTGACCTTAGAATTTGGATTGTGATTCTGCCGTCATTTAGTATCCTCATTTATTATATTCTCATTGTTACCTGCTGTATTTTTCCCTTATTGTGAATTGTAGCATTCTTGGTCATTCATGCAGTCTTTACATATTTATATGTCGTTTCCATTATTCCTATGATTATACTGTTTATTAACTGGTAGGTGCCTTGACTGTTCCTCGTCACTACTCCACCGAGGTTAGTCTTGATACTTACTGGGCACCGCCGTGGTGTGCTCATGCTACTCTTCTGCACATTTTTGTTGTGCAGATACAGGTACTCCCACCCAGTTCTGTCAGCCTTGGAAGGAGGCATATCGGTAGAGACTTCGAGGTATATCTGCTACGTCCGCAGACCGAGGAGTCCCTTTCCGGCTTTTTGTAATAAGTATAGCTCTTTCAGTATTTCTCCTTTGTATAGATATTCTTGAGTCAGAGCCTCTTATGTATCCCTTAGCTTGTGATTTGTGAGTTTCCGGGTTTTGGGAATGTTGTTAGCTTCGAGAATTGTTGTGGTATGTGCCGAGCGGCACCTTAACCACCATTTTATTTTACTAGTTCAGTTTTATTATTTTCTTCCGCAATTATGGTTTATCTTCCGCATTGTTAGGCTTACTTAGTCGTAGGGACTAGGTGTCGTCACGACATGTTCACGAAGGGCGAACTGGGGTCGTGACAAGTTGGTATCAGAGCTCTAGGTTCATAGGAGTCACAGATCACAAGCCGGTTTATTAGAGTCTCGTGGATCGGTACGGAGACGTCTGTACTTATCTGCGAGAGGCTATGTAACCGTTAGGAAAATTCCACTTCCTTTGATTTCCCTGTCGTGCGAGATTTTTGACATCTACAATCCTAAACCTCTGTCTTCTACTCTCTCACAGATGGTGAGGACACGTGCTACCCGAGGTGATCAGGCACCCACGCCCCCTGCGGCAGCTGTCGAAGGTTGGGGCCAGGGTAGAGTTCGAGGACGCGCACGTGGTGCAGCGAGAGCACCTGCGCGAACTGCCGCCGAGGTACCACTAGCAGATCCAGCCGGAGCCCAGGCACCTGACACGCCTACTGCTATTGCTACTCCAGCCCTTCGACTTTGGCACAGTTCATGAGTATGTTCACCACTTTGGCTCAGGCAGGATTGCTTCCCCTTGCTGCCGCCACATCCCAGGCCGGGGGAGGAGCACAGACTCCCGCTGCCCGCACTCCTGAGCAGCGAGCGCATGTTGAGCAGGTCCCAGAGATTATTCCTGCACCGCCTGCGGCACCAGTTCAGCTCGAGGGCATGGCAGCGGCTTCCGAGCAGGAACAGATGAGACTAGAGAGGTTCAAGAAGTATGATCCTCCGGTGTTCAGTGGATTAGCATTAGACGATGCCTTGGGGTTTCTTGATGAGTGTTACCGTATTCTCCGTACTATGGGTATCTCTGGATCGAGCGGGGTTTCTTTCACTACTTTCCAGCTTCGAGGAGCCGCCTATGATTGGTGGCGCACCTATGAGTTAGACAGCCCAGACGAGGAAGCTTCACTGACTTGGACCCAGTTTTCAGATATGTTTCTGAGAGAGTTTGTTCCTCAGAGACTCAGGGATGCATGGCGCGCAGAGTTTGAGCATTTGCACCAGGGTGCTATGACCGTCTCGGAGTATGCTGTCCGTTACACCAGTTTGGCTAGACATGCCTCAGCCTTGGTTTCTACTGTTCGCGAGAAGGTTCGCTGGTTCATTGAGGGGCTCATTCCTAGCATCAGGTCCAGCATGGCCCGTGAGTTGGAGATGGATATTCCATATCAGCAGGTGGTGAATATTGCTAGGAGGATAGAGGGTATGCATGCTAGAGAGAGAGAGAGGGCAGGCAGGGTCATGAGAGAGAGAGAGCAGCCGAGATCAGGAGAGAGAGCTTGAGGAGGAGAGGAGGCCTCGTAGACCGGGGAGGTATATCGGTCCTTATTTTGGAGGCAGGGTGCATCATGGTAGAGGTTTTGCGGGTCAGCCAGTTCAGTTCGCGCTTCAGGCTTTGCATGGTGACTCAGGTGCTCATAGGTCTCGGAGTACCCGTATCGCACAGTTCCCACCGCCTCGTTAGCAGAGAGGGTGCTTTGAGTGTGGAGATACTAGCCACATGATGAGAGATTGTCCCAGACTTCGGACCGGTGTGTCCCAGCGAGGTATTCAAGCAGGTAGAGGGCAATTTCATTCAGGTACGGGTTCGGTTTATTATAGAGGGGCACTATCTGTAGTTCATCACAGTTCTACTTATCGGGGTGAGTTCCCTTATTTGTTGTTCCATTTATGAGTGCTTTTCATGATTGTATTCTGTCTATGTGATTATTCTGTTGGGAGGTTCTATGAGTGATAGCCGTGTCTATCGTCCGTTCCTAGCTGTTGTCGAGAGTTATGAGGCTAGTAGTAAATTCATGTTGTCTGTTTCGGTAGGTTTGATGTGATCTCTGAGTATTCTTGGTTACAAGCTATGATTTCTATGCTCCACCGGTGTGGGAGCCAGCCGTGTTGTAATTCTAGACAGAATTGATCTAGTGAGAGTCTCTAGATGGGTTGATGTGTGCCCTACTTGTGATTCAGTAATGAGGGCGGGACCCTCATGATTTCAGGTGATTGATATGTTGAGACCGGGTGGTGTACTGCGGTGAGAAGTTATATCAGTATAAGATCATTGTGAGTCTTTTATATGCTTCCATTCTTTCTTGTTAGATGTTTTGTAGATTTGTGTTTTAGAAGTATTTGTGCTAGTTCGACTTGTTTGATAGTCCCCTTATGTGTTTTCCCTTCCCATATTTGTTCATTTTGTTCTATGCTTCTTGAGTTTTAGCTTGTGGGGTGTGTACCCATTGGTGTTGGCTAAGATTTGGTTATTCGGGTGTTTTGTTATGCGGTTTTCGTGGTTATTGTATCATCGCCAGTGTTGTGGAGGTTTGAAAAGAGTTCTCGTTGAATATGAGGCTTATGGCCGGTACAGATTTGATCTCAGGCAAGTATTGCTATCAGAAATGATATTGTGGGCCTATGGGTGATATGTCATGTTGTGTGGTTGTACCCTGTGTGTGTTGTCTTGTATTGAAATAGCTGGTTGAGACTGATGTCGGACATGGATTTAGGATCGGGTCTTTTGGAAACAGATGGAAGGTGAGAATTCTGGCTTGAAGGCCTATTGGTATTGCTAGAAAGGTTAAATTTCAGTTGAGATAGTGTCGTCAGGCTTAAGTGGATTGGGGTGACGTGGGATCACCCGCGGATGTATGCTGGAAGTGCGCACTCAGTGACTTGAAGACTTCAGGTGTGTTCTCTATGCTCGTTCGAGGACGAACGAATGTTTAAGTGTGGGAGGATGTAACGACCCGACCGGTCGTTTTTAGAATTCACGCCCCGATCCCCTATTAACTGCTTCCTCTAAGTTCATTTCTGCTATTTTGGTTTGCTGGGACGTTCGGTGTTGAGTTTCGGAGAGTTTTGGGGCACTTAGTCCCTAAATGAGAGCTTAAGTGTTGAAAAGTGGTCCGTAGTCAGAACTGTGTGAAGACGGCCTCGGAATGGAAATCCGACGGTTCCGTTAGCTCCGTTAGGTGATTTCGGGGTTGGGTGCGTGTTCGGAATGTATTTTGGAGGTTCCTAGCTAATTTAGGCTTGAAATGCCGAAGTTTGAATTTTTGAAGTTTCCGGTTCGATAGTGAGTTTTTGATCCGAGGGCCGGAATGGAATTCCGGAAGTTGCAGTAGCTCCATCATGGCATTTGGGACGTGTGTGTAAAATTTCAGGTCATTCGGACGTGTTTTGGTTAGGTTTTTTATCGAAAGCATGTTTTGATGAAATTTGAAGTTCTTAGGCTCAAATCCTTGTTTAATTCGAGTTTCCGGCGTCGTTTTAGGTGGTTTAAGGAATGGTACAAGTTTGAATGGTGTTATAGGATATGTCCGTAGGTTTGGTTGAGGTCCCGGGGGCCTCGGGTGTGTTTCGGATGGGCTACGGGTCATTTCCCCATGCTTTTGAACTATTGTTGCTGCTTCTGGTACACCTTCTTCGCGTTCGCGATATGGCCTTCGCGTTCCCGAAGGCTTATCTTGGCCACCTGGAAAATCCTTCTTCGCGTTCGCGTTTAGATCCTCGCGTTCGCGAAGCTCTGCCTCTCCCTTCACCGCGTTCGCGTCTACCATCCCGCGTTCGCGTAGTTATGCTGTCTCACCCTTCGCGTTCGCGTACAGATTCACGCGTTCGCGAAGGGCAGTCCTTGGGCCTTCAAATTCTTCTTCTTCGCATTCGCGGACGCGTTGTCGCGTTCGCGTTGAGTAACTGAACACCTTCACTTTTCCTTCTTCGCGAACGCGATGCTTCTTCTGTGTTCGCGATGACCAATTTTCTGGGCAGACAGATTAAATTCCAATTTCGAGGGTTTCACCATTGTTATCACATTTTTGACTTCTAGAGCTCGGTTCTTGGCGATTTTTGAAGGGATTTTCACCTAGGCAACTTAGGTAAGTGCTTCTCACTCGATATAGACCAATTTCCATGAATCTCCTCTTAATTTCCTCCTTTAATTTCAGATTTTTAATAAAAAATGGGTAGAACTTCATAGACCGAATTATTGAGTTTTGAGGGGGTGTTTGACCTCCGATTTGGGAGATTTTTATATGGTTAGACTCGTGAGAGGACGAGGGTTCTGAAAATGTAAAAATTACCCGATTCCGAGACGTTGGCCTGAGGGGCATTTTGGTCATTTTGCCTAATTTCACGCTTTAGCTTTGAATTAAATAGTAGAATCAGTTGCTTGAGATGTTATTTACAATGTGTGATTTAATTGAATAGATTTGGGCCATTTGGAGTCGAGTACTCGTGGCAAGTACGCGGTTCCTAGTTGATTTTAGCCGGTTCGAGGTAAGTATCTTGCCTAACCTTGTGTGGGGGACTTCTCCTTAGGATTTGAGTCTTCTTTGTTGATTGTATTCCTTGTACGCGAGGTGACGAGTGCGTGCTCGGATTTATTTGTGGAAAATTGCCCCTTTTAGGCTCTTAGATCCTTGTAGTCACCGAATATAAAGTTGTTCTTGATACGATTGAGTTCCCTGTTATTAGCTTCTCCTTTACATGTCTTACTTGGAAAATGTTTTCCCCTTTTTGGCTTATTCTTGTTGCCTAATTGACTTTTACTTGTTTCACTGTAGACATTACCCTTCTATAGTCACATTATCATTCCTAACTGCTTGTCTTTATTTGGAAAGCATTATTTCTATCTCTCGTGTAATTAATTGGTCTTAATTGGAAAGAAGTTAGATATCCTATATTCAGTTGATATTTCCTTAATTGTAATTATTTGATTCATGTTAACTTCCTTGTTGTTGAACTTTGTATAATGGAATCGTTGTATCATATTATTTCTCCCTTGTTGAGTTGTTCTTATTGCGCTTAGTATTTCTCTGTTACGGTTATTCCTTGTGAGTTAGTTGTACCGTCTTTTGGTGAACAAAAATACCTGAGTTGATTCTCTTGCTTTGTTCCTGTATATATTGTCGTTTGTTGTGTTGTACTTGAGACTGTGATGCACGAGGTTTCTGCCGTACGGTTGTTGATACTGTGATGCACGAGGTTTCTGTCGTGCGATTGTGAATATTGTGATGCACGAGGTTTCTGCCGTGCGGTTGTTGATACTGTGATGTACGAGGTTTCTGCCGTGCGATTGATTTTTAAGGGTTGCACGAGGTCTTTGCCGTGCTGTTGATGTTATTGATGTTTTGCACATGCGGCGTAATAAGGTGGGATATGTTATATGCATATATGTGGGTTGCGCATGTGGCGGAATAAGGAGGGAACATTGTGATGCACGTATGGCGAAATAAGGCGGTACCTATTATCTTATTATTGCACACGTAGCGAAATAAGGTGGGCTATGTCAGGGGATGATTGTAGAGAATTGTGACGGCCTGTAGAGGCATTCCTATTTGTTTAATAATGTGATTGTGGGTTGCTTACCGGTATGAGCTTTATTGCTTGGAAGTTGTGAGGAAACATCGTACGTGCGGTCCGTTCTCCTTTTCATGTTTACTAGCTGGTAGAATTTTGTTAGAAACATTTGCACAAGCATACACGTAGCTGAACACTCCTATTAGAGGTGAATTCCTCCTGATTTTTCTAAGGGTGGAGGTACGCCCTCGTTTATCCATTTATATTTGTGAGAGTGGCCCTCGTTAACCAGTTAGTTGTCGGTATGACTATGAGATTGATGGGGCACAGGATGCCAATTGTTAGATTTCAGATGCTGGGTCTTCGCGAGTTGTGGTTTGTCCGAGACTTGGTGAAATTGTGGAAAGAGTTGGATAAGACCTTTGTGAACATCATTGTAGGATATGAGTTATTGACTTGTTTTCCCTTTGCTGTGTTATGACCTTAGGATTTGGATTGTGATTCTGCCGTCATTTCGTATCCTCATTTATTATATTCTCGTTGTTACTTGTTGTATTTTTCCCTTATTGTGAATTGTAGCATTCTTGGTCATTCATGCAGTCTTTACATATTTATATGTCGTTTCCATTATTCCTATGATTATACTGTTTATTGACCGGTAGGTTCCTTGACTGTTCCTCGTCACTACTCCACCGAGGTTAGTCTTGATACTTACTGGGCAACGTGGTGTGCTCATGCTACTCTTCCGCATATTTTTGTTGTGCAGATACATGTACTCCCACTCAGTTCTGTCAGCCTTGGAAGGAGGCGTATCGGTAGAGACTTCGATGTATATCTGCTACGTCCGCAGACAGAGGAGTCCCTTTCCAGCTTTCTGTAATAAGTATAGCTCTTTCAGTATTTCTCCTTTGTATAGATATTCTTGAGTCAGAGCCTCTTATGTATCCCTTAGCTTGTGATTTGTGAGTGTCCGGGTTTTGGGAATGTTGTTAGCTTCGAGAATTGTTGTGGTATGTGCCGAGCGGCACCTTAAACACCATTTTATTTTACTTGTTTAGTTTTATTATTTTCTTCCGCAATTATGGTTTATCTTCCGCATTGTTAGGTTTACCTAGTCGTAGGGACTAGGTGCCGTCACGACATGTTCACGGAGGGCGAACTGGGGTCGTGACAACGAGCAAGGGAGATGAATGTGAGAGATAAGAGGGAGTTTTGAGATTTTGGAAAAAATTAGAGTTAGAATGTTACCTGATGAAATGAGGGCTTGGTTCTTTAAACTCATCCGACAAGTCGCTTCTGCGGGATATTTACAGCTTCTGCACCTGCGCTTTTGCGGTTAGTGAACCGTTTCTGCGAATTTTCTGCATCTGTGCTTCATTTTCCGCTTCTACGATGCCGCATCTGCGATGCAAGGTTCCGCAGATGCGGTTGAACCAGAGTTCTAGTATGCAGAACTGGGCAGCCACTGTTTTGGTTTGTTCCAACACCTCAAACTCCTTAATTGAACTCCAAAATATCCGAAAGATTAGTAAAAAGAAAATATACCAAACTATTCTAAAAAAAATTCAAAAATGACTAAAAATTTTGAAAACGATGTGTTGCTTCCCACCAAGCGCCGCATTTAACGTCGTGGTGTGATGCGAATCAAGTTTACCACTTTTCTAGACACATGGAAGATATGAACTGGGCACCCAACTTGGAATCAATTTTGTGACCACGAGCGACGGGGGTGGTAAGTAGATGATCAAGCCAAACGTCAATTTCTTCATTTTGCATTTATTGGCTTTCATGTGAGGATTGTCATTTTGCCTTCTTGTGCCTTCAAATTGTAAAATGTATGGCATTTGCCTTTCCTTCTTTCTATCACAACACAACTCCAATGTTGAGAAATGCTTGGAATGTGACATCAATCCTCCAAGTTTTAATTCTTTCCGGATTTTGACATCCTCTTGGTCCCCCGAACTAGAGTCAAATTCAACCATCTTTTCAACAACATCTGTTGACTCTAATTCCATATTTTTCTTGGCATCACAGACAAGTATGAAGTCGGTTGGAGGATGTTCAATTCTTGATTCCTCAAAATAAAGCTCACTTTCTTCCTCAAAGTCGGACTCTTCTTGATCTCTTTCCACACTCTCAAGTTGGTGGGCATAGTGAGCCTCAACCATTATTCTCATTTGATCTTCCAAAGTGCGGATATTCTCATCATTTTGAGTAAGTACTTGTTTCAAGTCCTCGAGTGCAAAGTTGTGCTTCTCCTCATTTTCAAGAATGGCCTCCAACATGAGCATCATCCTCTCATTTTGAGCATTTGAGAGTTCTTCTTGGTTTTGATCAAGTGCCAAAGAAGAATTTTCGGCTTCAATCTCTAGGGAAGGTTCTTGTCTATCATTCACTTCCGAGGCTTTTTGGACCTCTAAAGCTTCAAGCATTTCTCCCATTTGTAAGTTCAACCTTTCAAGCGCCAAATCATTTTGGAGACTATTTTCCAAAAACTCCTCCAAGGCATTTTGCTCTTTGTTCCCTCCTTCAAGTACGCATTCTATCATGAGCTTGACTCTCCATTTTGACCATGCTCAATTTCTTACACTTCCATATACCTATAAATTTTATCACAAAAAGTAAAATCATCATAGCGGGGGATCGGGGAAGGGAAGGACAAATAAGCACAATTATCCCAATGGCCATTTTGACCACCACACTTATCTCATATACTCCACTCATGGGTTTGAGATTGTGTGCACAATCCGCCCCCGGGAGAATTTAAATAATTTTACCAAGAGTGTGGTCCTCCACAATAAGGACAAGGGTCATCAAATTATAAATAACTACCATCCGACCAATTTCATTATATGATGCCATTTTTCTAAACTAAGAAAATAAACAAGAAAACTAAACCAAGATAAGAAAAAATAATTACAAAAATATTCACAAGTTTGGACCAAAGCACGTACACTTACTTCTCAAACAATCTAAATATGCCAAATTGTGCCCCAGCAACGGTGCCACTTTTGATAACGTCCAAATCCACTACTAAAAAATAAATGGACATGGTCGCATTCAATATAATTTACCCAACTATGAGTCGGGGTCGAATCCCATAGAGAACATTATGTGGGGGATTAGGCGTGTAAGAGAATTATCACTTATTATGCTAAGCCAAACACTTAGAAATGTTTTGAGAAAATATTTATGTCTAAATGCGAAAATGTAAACTATCCTAGAAAGAAAGTAAAATGATTAATGGCTACAAGCATGGATACACGGGAAATTACACTCAAGTAATGATCCAATGTATTTCACGATTTTACAAACATGAGCGAGTTTATGTTGATTAGACTCAAGTAATAATTCTATATTAGCTTCTTCCGAAGACTAACAAGACTTCCTAATTGAATTATCCCTAAAACAATTAAGAGATGAAGCACACCTGAATATGGCTACAAGTAGTTCAATCCTATCCCTAGGTAGAATCTATAAAATGAGGGTTAAAGCCTCAAGTTCTTGTTAATTAATCCTTTTCAACCCCAAATTATCTTTTCCAAAATTAATTCGATGTAAATGGCGAGCCCTAAGATTAGCTAATCCCTTTGGAAACATTAAAGAACAAGAATAATTAAAGAAATAATAACTCACTTCATATTAAATAAAAATCGTTCAATACATAAGCACAACAAGATATTTCATCCACACTTTAATTATGTATTTTTTGATAAACAAGATTCAAGTGTTGGAAAAAATACTACACACTTAGATATACAATACGAAGTAAGGAAATGAAGAAATGAACATCAGAAATTCTCAACCAAAAGCTTCAAATATTCAAGACCCAAGTGTGTGTGCAAGAACCCTAGTTCTAAAACTTGTCTTCTCTAGTCAAGAGACTGAAAATTAAACAAAAGATGTGTTTCCAATAAGCTAGGTTATGTATTTGTGGGTTTGGAATCAAGAAAATGTGAAGTGCCAAAACTGTCCATAGCTGAAGCCCGTTGACCGCACTTGCAGAAGAATCCACGCAAGTGCGGTTCCGTAGATGCCGATATCCTCTCGCAGAAGCGGCATTTTTTGGAATATACTTACTTCCACAGAAGAGGACATTTACACGCAGAAGCGCGACCACAGATGTCACGACCCAAAAACTAACCCTGTCATGATGGCGCCTATCGTGGTACTAGGCAAGCCGACACATTACAAAAATAAATCGATATTTTCACTTGTCTCGAACCAAAAACTAACCATGTCATGATGGCACCTATCGTGGTACTAGGAATGCCGACACATTACCAAAACAAATCGATATTTTCATTTCAAAGATAACTCCAAAGCTATTTAGTATAAACCTTCATAAAGGAGTTCAAATAAAAAAAAAGTGCGGAAAAGAAAGCCCGACATCGGGGTGTCACTAGTCATGAGCATCTACTACAATTGTCTAACAATATCAAAACCAACATAGTCTGGAAATAACTGAATGCAACTAAGAGAAGATAAAGAGGGAGTAAAGCAGGGCTGCGATTGTCGGGCAGCTACCTTGCTAACTCCTATGGATCTGCAATTGAATAATCGACACCAGCTATCATGTCCATAAACGCCTGGATCTGAACACAAGGTGAAGGGAGTAACGTGAGTACGCCAACTCAGTAAGTAACAATAGTAAAAAAAGACTGAGAAGTAGTGACGAGCAATAATGCAAGTAAAGTTCATATCCCATAAACTTAGTAAAATACGACACGCTTTTAATACCATCGTTTGAATCAAGTCACCTTGTTTAAATCCAGTTCCAGTAAAATCATTTGAAAACTTTTTTCAACAGTTTTCGAACAAAGGTTCAATGCAAAAGTGAGCAAAATGATGAATTCATAAACAGCCACTCAGGCTAACAACACTCGTATAAAGCCCCTCGGGCAAAACCTCACCATCACTTATATACAGCCCCTCGGGCAAACCTCACCACCACTCATGCCTCCCAGTCACTCAGCACTCGGGACTCGCACTCAGTAGGTACCTGTGCTCATTGGGGGTGTGCAGACTCTGGAGGGGCTCCTTCAGCCCAAGCGCTATAACAAGCCAAATCATGGCATAAATCAATCAGGCCCTCGGCCTCACTCAGTCATAAATCAATAAAACATGTTGCGGCGTGCAGCCCAATCCCATAAATATCCTCACAATCAGGCCCTCGGCCTCACTCAGTCATCAATCTCTCCAGCCTCTCGGGCTCTCTGAAAGAAAAGAAAGTACTTAGCCCAAACAACATTTATATGATGCATCAAAATAGAGTAATAGAGATTGAGTTATGAAGTAAATAAGTATAAACATGACTGAGTATTGATTTCCAATTGAAAACAATGAGAGGATAGAAAGAAAAGATCTCTAAGGGTCCAAACAACACTGGCATAAGGCCTAAACATGGCATCCAGCCTGATTTACAGAAATCCTTGCTAAAACACGTAGGAAGCATGAAGTTTCAACAAAATATTCAGCTTTGCAGGTGATACGGGACGGACCAAGTCACAATCCCCAATGGTACACGCCCACACGCCCGTCACCTAGCATTTGTGTCACCTCAAGATAGTCACATGACACAAAATCTGGGGTTTAATACCCTCAGGAGTAGATTTACAATCGTTACTTACCTCAAACGTATCAAATCTCTACTCCGCGATGCTCTTGCCCCTCGATTCAGCCTCCAAATGCTCTGAATCTATTCACAACCAGTACAATACGATCAATATATGCTAAACGAATGAATTCCACAAGGAAAACTACCAAATTAGACCAAGAACCCGAAATCGGCTCAAACCCAGCCCCCGGGCCCACGTCTCTAAATCCAACAAAAATTACAAAACATGAAAGCCCATTCACTCACGAGTCCATACATACGAAATTTATCAAAATCCGACTCCATTTGGTCCCTCGAATCCCCAAATCAAACTCTTCAAAATCCTAAGCCTTAACCCCTCAGTTTCACCCCTAATTACCACTAACTAATTGACAAAACAATGGGAAAACACCATAGATAGAGGAATTAGAGCTGAAGCAACTTACCTCACTGAAGACCCCTTGAATCTCCCTTCACAATCTCTCCAAAAGCTCCAAAAACCGGCTTGAAAATGGTGGAAATGAACCAAAATTGACGAAGTGTGCTATTTATACATTTCTGCCCAGGTCTTTCGCACCTGCGGCCATGTATCCTCTCCTGCGGAACCGCACCTGCGGTCATCACCTCACACCTGCAAAAACCACTTAATTCCTCAAAGCCGCACCTGCGCCCCAGGTTCCGCACTTGCGGGCGCGCACCTGCGCACATCCTTCCATTTATGTGGAACTGGCCATTCTCCCTTCTTTCGCATCTGTGCCCCAGGTCTCGCACCTGTGGGCTCGCCGATGCGACCATTCCTTCGCACCTGCGGCTCCAGCCCTGGCCTTCCACTTCTGCATCTGCCACTGCCCAAGCGCACCTACGACCTCGCACATACGGCTCCCCATCCGCAGGTGCGGAAACACCAGCAACCTCAAAACACCAGCAGCAATAGCTATCTCCCAACACCAAAAATCAATCTATTAACCACCCGAAACTCACCTAGGCCCCCGGGACCTCAACCAATCATGCCAACAAGTCATATATTAACATACTAACTTAGTCAAACCTTCGAAACACTCTAAACAATATCAAAATACCAAATTACCCTCTGATTCAAGCCTAGGAACTTCTAAACTTCCAAATTCCACAAATGACGCCGAAACCTATCAAATCACATCCGAATGACCTCAAATTCTACACACACGTCAAAAATGACACCACGAACATATTCCAACTTTCAGAAATCCATTCCGAACTTGATATCAAATTTTCTACTGCCGACCGAAATCGCCTAATTTCCAAATTTTGCAAATTCAAGCCAAATTCTAATACAGACCTCCAAATCACATTCTGGACGCGCTCCCAACTCCAAAATCACCTAACGGAGCTAACAGAACTATAAAAGTTTAAATACGAGGTCGTTTACACATAAGTCAACATCCAGTCAACTTTTCCAACTTAAACCTTCTAGCTAGGAATCATTCTTCTAAATAAATTCCGAATACCCTGAAAAACCAAAAACCGACGATTAACATAAGTCATAATACATCATATGGAGCTACTCATGCCCTCAAACAACCGATCTAAGTGCAAATTCTCAAAACGACAAGTCGGGTCGTTATAATAGATACGGTAAACTAATCGCAGAAGCGATTTTTGCCTCCCATGTCTTCTTCCGCGGATTCGGGCCTTATCTTACAGATGCGAGATTGCATAAGTGAACTATATTTCACAGATGCGATATCACTGAAGGATTTGCATTGTTTCAACTCTCTTTTGCTTAATTTCACTTCATTTGATTTCATTTCTCTTCAAGACTTCATTACCCTGAAAATCTAGCAATACACACCATAAACAACCTCATATTATAATTAAAGGACACAAATTGTAAAGAAAAGAGACTAAAATAAATGGTAAAATCACCACTCATCAGGCGGTGGCGTGCGGTGGAGGCAGTGGTAGAGAGGCGGCGGCTAGGTTAAAGAGACGAGAGAGAGTGAAAAGAGAGAGGAGGAAGAGGGGAAATAAGAGGGAAATGGAGCAAAATTTTGGGTATTAGGGGGTTTATATACCTGGATGGGAGATTGAATGGTGGCTTTAGATCAACAGAGCTTGAACGGCTGAGATCGCATCTCAGTAGCTTGGCCAAAACGACGTCGTTTTGGGTGTCTTCCAGGATAATGGGTCCGGAGTTATTGGGCACCGATTTTGGTCTATGTTTTCGGCCCAATAACAAAATTTAGCCCAACTCATCTTAATTCTATTGTTACACTTAAAATAATTAACCTAAAAGCACAAAACCAAATAGGAAAAAGTGGGCAAAATATAGGCATTTACAGCTGCCCCTCGTTGCTCGAGAACACGAAGAGTTTTGATGCAAAGAAAGTGAATGCCATTACTAATTTTGCTCGTGTATCTCTCAAATGAAAGCATTTTGAAAAACGTGATCCAACCTTGCTTCCGAGCTTCCGTACATATCCTTGGCTATAAAGGAATCAAGTTAGTGTAGTTCTAGAAAAATTTTGGTAGCTGGAACTACCGGACACTGGTGTTAAGACTGTTGTTGCTGTTTTTGCTGTTACTATCACTTGCTGCTTACATCAAAAGAAAAAGAGAAGATAACTACATATGTCTGCAAACCAAGAGTTACAAAATTCCTATTTATGTTTCTTCTGGAGTCAAATCTTGATTCTTGACTTACTTGCTTGTGTTGACCTTAGATAGGATCTTGATGCTCTTTGAAGAGAAGATTATGGCTCGATCTCGATTGCTTAATTTCCCGATCAGAATTTGGGAAAATGAAACTTGAGAATCTGGGTTGCTAACACATTATCAAAGTTAACTCCGACTATCTTGTAATCGAAAGGCCTCTTTCTTTTGACAAGAACTGAAGGTGCAAACTTTAAGCATCACAATATGTGCTTTACTGTGGGTTCCTATAAAGCCATCAAAGGCGAACAAAATTTTTCTGCCCCAGTTTGGCACTAGGAAAATTTTGTGAGTTATTATAGAAAGCTATAAATTATCTAATTTATTGAAAGGAATATAAAGACAGTAGTATAAACTAGCTATGTGTGGATATGATACCTGGGGGTAGTACCTTGTATTACCAAAAGGAAATGGAATTAGGGGATGGTACCCCATATTACTAAAAGGGAAACGTGACTAGGGGATGATACCTTGTATTACTGAAGGAAAACTTATCTAGGGGATGGCACCCTGTATCACAAGGAGGGAATATGAATATGGGTTGGCACCCTATATCATTGAAAGGGAACGTAACCAGGGGTTGGCACCTTTGTTACTGCAAGGGAATGTAACTAGGGGTTAATATCCTGTATCACTAGAAATGAATGTGACCAAGGGTTAGTACCATGTATTATTGCAAGGAAACGTAACCATGGGTTGGTACACTATATTATTGAAAGGAAGTGTAACCAGGGGTTGGTACCCTATATTACTAAAAGGAAGTGTAACTAGGGGTTGGTACCCCGTATCACTAAAAGAAAATGTAACAAGGGGTTGGCGCTCTGTATCACTAGGAAGGAATGTAACCAGGGGTTGGTACCCTATATTACTGATAAACTGCTGAATCCCTCTAGGGGAAACGGTGCTACCTGAGTCAAGCTACGTAAAACAACCTGAGCAAAAAGTACTTATACCCAGAAATATGAGCTGGATTGCCCTAGGCGAAAAGGTTCTACCTAAGTTAAGCCACGTAAAACAACCTGAGCGAAGAATACTTCTACCCGGAATATGAGCTGGATCTTTCTAAGCGAAAAGGTTCTACCCGAGTTAAGCTACAAAAATGGGAGGTATGAACAGTAGTGATGCATGTTAAAGTTAAAAGAAAATAGATATTTTGAGGAACTTACCTTTGGTGACATTTGTCCTTTGAGAATTGCCATTCTGCACTGCTTTGTTCCTACTTCAAACAAAGAAAAATTTGTGACATTTTAAAGTGGTGGTCGGTTTGTGGCCTTAATGCCCTAAGTAGTTTGAATTCACAGCCACTGTTGTCAAAGAATCGATTTTGTCAGTATGGTACCGAGATGCTCGGATATTCTGTATCTCTTCCTAGGGACCTTGGCTTTCTGACATTGCCCCTGACTATTTCATACCCGGATGTCCATGGTATTGCTAACCCTTGTCCTTAAGGCAAGGCAATTTTCCTTTAAAATCAAACTTAGTTGTCTTGCACCCAATACTAGTTTGTGTCTGTAGTGCTTATCAACTTTTCTCATGAAGCAAGTCTTATTTAGGCGACCTTTTCAGTTTCTTTAAGACACTTTGTTCTGCTTATCAAAAGAGATCACAGATGGATTCGTGAATTTCGTCAATGCCGTATATGCCCCAAATTATGCTCGGTATTATGGGAAAACTGTAGCCAGTTTTGCAGCCATTTTTTTGCTTAACTTTTGATGCAGAATTAGACCGAAAGGGACTCAAAGAAAAATTATGGGGAAGAAATAGAAGAGCAATTGAAAGTGAAAAAGGAATTGTGTCTAAACAAAAGGTGTCCCTTGCGGGGAGAGGAATAGGGAGACTTATCTGGAGGTATGTGCCGACTTCAATGAATCATGACATGCATTTTGGACTGGACACCTGATCTGTTTGAGCTGTCTAATTCTCAAAATTCGTCATAAATGTTCATCTTGAAACTGTCTTCGTTGTGCTCATGCTGGAGTATGAAAGACTCTCATTCAGCTAGTAGCACCCTTTGCGGGGTTTTACTAACTGACCTCGCTCATTTCTCTACTCATCATCGCTTATGGTGCCCATACGGGTTTTCACAGATAAGACTCTCTTATTTCTTTTTTTCTTCTTTTTTTTGCCGCCCTTGGCTAAGACACTGCATACGACAGGTTGTCCAACACCCTTGGCATGGTGACTTCAACATTCTCAAAGATCGATCAGAAGGTCTTAACGGGAAAAGGCAAAAAGGACCTTGAACTGAATTATAACTTTTGGAACCGTTTTTATAGAAAGACCGTAACAAATGAAACAAACTTCTGCCCTAGTTTAGGAGTATTGGGGATATGGATTTTTAATTTATTTTTATGATGGGACCGAAACCAGGGTAAAGCTGCCGACGTATCCTTTCGGAATCAGGTCAAACGTAGTTCACTAACACAAAAGATTTGTTGTTTGATTTTTTTTCCTTTTCTTTTTTTGTTTTTGTTTTTACATGTACACAGGTTCCAAAATAGGGAAATAAAGAAGATAAATATAGCTCAAAAAGGGCTAACAAAAAGGGCGACACCTATTTGTGATAGTGAGCAATGGTAGCCTTCGTCATCTCGATCTGAGAAAATCATGCGTGAAAATTCTGCAGTGGGTATTTATCAAACATAATATCTTTTTACTGCATCTATGTTAATAGTCATATTTGTTACCCGTCCTTCTTCATCTACCAAGTGCAAGGCCCCTTTTGGTAACACTTTCTTGATAATGTAGGGTCCTTGCCAGTTCAGGGTGAACTTTCCTTTAGCTCTACTTGCTGCGGAAGGATGCGTTTCAAAACGAGTTGGCCTACCTCAAAGTGCCTTGGATACACTTTCTTGTTATAAGTGTATGCCATTCATTGCTGGTACAATTTGCCGAAACACACTGCTGCTAGCCATTTTTTATCAATCAGCATTAGCTGTTCCAAATGGGTCTTCACCCATTCTGTGTCTTCAATCTCTGATTCCAGAATGATTCGAAAAAAGGGAATTTCAACTTCAGCCGGTATTACGCCTTCAGTTCCATATACCAGCAGATAAGGAGTTATACCAACAGATATGCGAGCAGTCGTGCGGTATCCCAAAAGAGCAAAAGGCAACTTTTCATGACATTGCCTAGACCCTTCGATCATCTTCCTAAGAATCTTCTTGATGTTCTTGTTTGCTGCTTCAATGTCTCCATTGGCTTCTGGCCGGTAAAGGGTAGAATGGTGATGCACAATTTTAAATTGCTCGTATACCTCCTTCATTAAATGCAATTCAAATTGGCTGTATTGTCAGTGATAGTGGTCTTTGGGATACCAAAGCGACAGATAATTTTGGAATGAATAAAGTCTACCACTGCTTTCTTGGTAACTTCTTTGAAAGTAACTGCCTCCACCTACTTGGTGAAGTAATCAATGGCGACCAAAATGAATTTGTGGCCATTTGAAGCCTTCGGCTCGATTGGACCAATAACATCCATTCCCCAAGCAGCGAAAGGCCAAGGAGAGGACATGGGATGCAACTCCGATGGAGGCGAGTGAATCAAGTCGCCACGAATCTGGCATTGGTGACACTTACGAACAAAATTGAAGCAATCTCGCTCCATAGAAAGCCAATAATACATTGTCTGTAGAATCTTCTTCGCCAAAACATATCCATTCATGTGAGGTCCACATACCCCCAAATGCACTTCACTCATGATCCATTCAGCTTCTATGGAATCTATGCATCTAAACAAGTTCAAATCTGGGGGTCCTTTTGTACAAAATTTCCCCATTTAGAAAAATCCACCAGTGAGCCGCCTTATAGTTCTTTTAGATCTCCCTTGGCATGCTCTGGGTATTCCCTTATTTTTAGGGATCATGTTATGTCATGATACCGTGGTTCAGCATCTGGTTCTATCTCAATAATGTTGTAGTAACCGTGTTGATTCCGAACTTGGATTTCCAATGGATCAATATGAGTGTTACCTGGATAAGGAAGCATCGAGGCTAAGGTAGCCAAGTCATCGGCTAGCTCGTTGTGAAAACTGGGAATGTACCTGAACTCAATGGATTTAAATCTTTTGCTTAGGTCTTGCAAACATTGTCTATATGGAATGAGCTTGATGTGTCGAGTCTCCCATTCGCCTTGGGCTTTTTGGATAAGCATGTTAGAATCTCACATAACCAATAGTTCATGCACATCCATATCGAGGGCCATTTTTAGACCCATGATAGAAGACTCGTATTCTGCCGTATTATTGGTACAAAAGAATCAAAGTCGTGCCGTTGCAAGGTAATGTTGTCCAATAGGTGTGATGGAGATTGCCCCGATCCTAACTCCTTTGATATTGACAGCCCCATCAAAATACATTTTCCATACATGGCTGTCGTTCAAAACTACTTCCTCTATTGAGTTGACCTCTTCGTGTGGGAAGTATGAGCTCAGTGGCTTGTAGTCATCATCAACTGGATTCTCCGCCAAATGATTTGCCAAAGCATGCGCTTTTATTGTAATGCGAGTGACATAGACGATGTCGAACTTTGTGAGTAGAATTTGCCATTTTGCGAGCCTACCAGTGGGCATTGGCTTTTGGAAGATATACTTAAAAGGATCCATTTTGGATATGAGCTAAGTAGCGTAGGCCAAAAGATAATGCCTCAGCTTCTGAGCGACCCAAGTCAAGGCAGAACATGTCCTTTCTAAAAGGGTGTACTTAACCTCATAATTGGTGAACTTCTTGCTCAAATAATAGATTGCATGTTCCTTTTTTCCTGTCGCATCATGTTACCCCAGAATGCGTCCAAAGGAATTATCCATCAACGATAGATATAAAAACAAAGGCCTACCGGGTTTAGGTGGAACCAGTACAGGGGGTTTTGATAGATAATCTTTGATCATGTCAAAAGATTTTTAGCAATCGTCCATCCACTTGTGGGCAACATCCCTTTTTAGCAATTTAAAGATGGGCTCACATATAGTTGTGAGCTGAGCAATGATCCTATTGATGTAGTTCAATCTCCTGAGAAAACTCATGAATTCAATTTTATTCTTCGGAGGTGGCAAATCCTGAATGGAATTTATCTTAGATGGTTCCAATTAGATACCTCTCCGACTGACAATAAAATCGAGCAGCTTCCCAGACAGAACCCAAATGCACACTTGGCATGATTGAGCTTAAGGTTATACCTCACAGCCATTCGATGAACTTTTTCAAATCGTGCACATGATCAGCCTTTGTCTTTGACTTTAGGACGACATCATCAACATATACTTCAATCTCTTTGTGCATCATGTCGTGAAAAATAGTGGTCATTGACCTCATGTACGTTTCCTCTACATTCTTCAAACCGAATGGCATGACCCTGTAACAATAGGTACCCCATGGAGTGATGAAAGCGGCCTTTTCTGTATCATCCTCATCCATTAGAATCTGGCGGTATCCGCCATAGCAATCCACAAAAGATTGTATCTCATGCTTACCGCAATTATCTACAAGTATGTGGATGTTTGGTAGAGGAAAATTATCCTTTGGACTTGCTTTGTTCAAGTCTCTGTAGTCAACACAAACTCTAGTTTTTCCGTCCTTCTTTGGCACAGGCACAACATTTGCCACCCAAGTGGTGTATCGGACGGCTCTGACCACATTGGCACTCAGTTTCTTCATTATTTCTTCTTTGATTTTATCAGTCATGTCCGTTTTAAATTTTTGTTGCTTTTGTTGGACTGGTGGAAAATCAGGATACGTGGGAAGCTTATGAACCACTAGATCAGCACTTAAACCCGGCATATCACCTTAAGACCAAGCAAACAATCTCTGTATTCAAATAAAAGTTGAATAAAGGCATCTCTGATTTTTTGTTCAGTGTGAATGCTTATCTATGTTTCTCTAACTTCTTCATAACTTCCGATATTAATCGACTCAGTTTCATTGAGGATGGGTTTATGCTTGTTTTCAAATTGTTCCAATTCTCTTTTTATTTCCTCAACATCCTCATGTTTATCATATTCAACCTCTTGATGCATTATTTCAAAATTAGATAGCTTTTTAAGATTTGGGGTGTGAATTCCGCATGCATGTCATGTTATTAAAGCTGGCATTAACAAAACTAAAATGGAAACAAAATGTCCAAAAACAGAAAAAAGGAAAAGATACAGAACTTCATACGAAACTGAACTACATTTTATTGAATTTGAAAGGATGGAAGGGTTAACATCAAAACAAAATAATCATACCGAGATGTTTGGATTACAACCCTAAAAGTAACCCAAATACAAAAAAGAAGCTGCAAAAGCAAACTACCAAGACTCCTTCCTTGTGGAGAGAGGAGTTGCTTCCCAGTTGTTGAGCATGGTTTCTGGGCCAATTAGTTTCATATCGGCATGACTAGTGCCTTCACCAGCATATATTATATTCACTTTAGAAAATATCTGGCTGAGGCCATGGCAAATTTCATCAATGTTTTCTTGTACTGAGGAATTTTAACCCTCTTGGAGTCGTGGCTTGACAAAAGTGTAGAAAATATGAGGGATCGATTTCTGCAAGACCCACCCATGCTTTTTACAGTGCTTGGCTTTGTCTTCATCTTCCTGTCATTGCCTGAAACCTAAGCCAAAAGTACCCTAGCTACTGAATGGAGAAATGGGTTCTGAAATTCCTTGCAATGATGACCCATGCCTTTTCCTGGTTCATAACCTTGTCTCAACATAACTGTGGTCACCATTACAGATATGGCATAAAGACGAGGATGCAGAATGGGATTTCCTTCATCAACATGGTCCACATCTACCACTTTAAAATCCTGATAGACAATGGACTTACACCCTTCTTTGGCCTCAATATATAGGATTAACGAGTCTTTATAAATGGATGACTCATCTTCTCCGTAAACAATAATTTCTTGCATGTCATCTTCAAACTTTAGCAATTGATGCAAGGTGGATAGCACATCTCGAGCCATATGGATCTACGGCCTTCCATGAAGAAAGTTATAAGAAGTTTCCATGTCCACTTTTTGGAAGACAATTTCAAAATCAACCAGCTCAACTGTCATGGTGATGTGGATCTCCACAACGATATCTCTCGGTGATCCATCAAATGCTCGGATGCGAACATTATTGGGCGGGATTATGTCTGTATTTGATTTTCATGCTTTGCAAGGTAGAGATAGGGCATACATATACACTCGAGCCTCCATCAACCATGGCTCGCTTTACATAGTGCCCCTTACATTTGATAGTCAGGTGCAAAGACCTATTATGCCCGGCTCCCTCCTTGGAGAGTTCATCATCAGTAAAGGAGATTCTGTTCACCTCAAAAAATCTATTGGCCATTTTCTCTAATTAATTCACTGTGGTCTTCTCTTAGACATGTGCCTCATTCAGGATCTTGATTAGTACATGGGCATGCTCTTCTGAATGTATGAGCAGAGATAGCAGACAGATTTGAGTGGGAGTCTTTCTCAACTGATCAATGATTGAGTAATCCTAAAGTTTCATCTTTTTCAAAAATTCTTCCGCCTCTTCTTCAGTGAATGGTTTCTTTATTTGCATTTGGCCTTCTGTGATTTACCTGGCCGTCCTCAACTCTTCTAGAGAGTAACACCTCCCCGATCGAGTCAAACCTCCAGTTTCCCCCACTTCTTCTATGATTTCCTTGCCATTGTAGGTCACCACAGTTGTAGTTCCAACTAATGGTTTTCGTGTTTGTCATATGGGGTTATGTGGCGGGCTTGATTATGATCGGCTCTGTTAGACCTTTTGTACCACCCTGATTCTGCCTTATGAAGGGGTGGCCTTCCAGGACATACAACTTTGAGCTTAGAACATTGGAGTGGACTTCCAACCTCGAGATTTTTGGAGCAAATAAAGTTGCATTCTCTAAGCTCTAGGCGCCTTTCACAATCAATGGCACATCTCGTCTTGGTCTTACTTCCAATCCTGGTCCTTCTTGAATCGTTCCCACTGTCATTTCTACTTGACCAATCGGCTTGTATTCTTGATCTTGGCCAATCGTTCCCACAAAATGAACATCGTTGTGTTCTGGCAACGGGTTGTTTGTAACATTAGGAGGGTCTTCGCTATTTATTACCACAATCAACTTTTCAGTGATGAGTCTTTCTATGGCTCTTTTTCAGAGTCCAACAATCATCCGTGATATGCCCCGGGGCACCTAAATGATATTCACATCTAGCCTTTGCTTGAAATCCATATGAATATGAATGCATATGGTGGGGAGAGATGGGTCTAATCACGCCCATCTGCTTCAATTTCTAGAACAGACTAGAGTATGATTCAGACAATGGAGTGAATGTTTCCACCGGCCTCTACTCTCGACCATAATCCTATCTAGGATGAGGGTGGTCAAAAATTTTGCTGTTGAGGTCGGAGGATCCTTGGAGCGGTGCACGAACCTATTGATTGGGTGGTCGATGATAAGACTGGGCATTAAACACTATGTAATGTGGTGGGCCGATAGGGTATTGAGGAACTGGCCGGGAATAATAATGTTGAGGGTAGCTGGACTGTCCGTTTTGAACTTGCACATAAGGGTGCGAAGCCCCTCCTTGAACTTCTCTGGACCCCGAAGTTATCAGGGACCCCATTTCTCTCTTCTTTTTATTTGCCAAACTTCCTGACCCATTTTGGATTGCTTAGGTGGTAGCTTTGAGGGCAGCCTGACTTACAATTTTGCCAACCTTGAGGCCATTCTCGACCATTTTCCCTATTTTGATCGCTTCAGTAAAAGGTCTAGCCATCGCGGAGATCATGTTCTGAAAGTTGTTGATACCCAATTTTTCCCTCATATATTTTTAATATGCAAAAATAGTGCACATGCATTTACAAACGTGCACAAGCATCTCTATAATTTTTCTATAATTTTAAAGGCTTTCAACCAATTTATTTCTGCATTTTTACTATACAAATATCCAATAATTATCCCTCATATTATTTTTTATGATTAGTTAACCATCTATATTCATCATTTATGCACAAATAGCGCTTAAATATTTTATTTGCATTATTATAATTACATTTGCATTTTATAAACTAGAATATATTTTTGCAATAATAGCCCATGCATGTGCGTAATTATATTATCTATACAGTAAATGACTTTTTATATTTTTATAGTGTTAAGTAATTATCTTAAATCATTTTCATGCACAAATAATATTTTTGTTATTTATTAATTATTTTTATAAATTATTTTTAATGATTTAATTGGGTATTTAAAATCTAGCCCTTTTTCCAATTAATTTCGGACCTAGACTAACCCAATTTACCTAGCCCAATTACTCCTGACCCAAACCCATTAACCCAATCCCCATACCCACTTCAAAACCGACCAATCTCCTTCTTTAAATCACACCCGTTGATCTCTTAAGATCAACGGCTCACAGCCCTTCACCCCTTTTAATTATATCCCTCCACCCTAACCCTAACCCCATTTTATCTGTTCCACCGCCTTCAAACGCTCTCGTCTCTTCCTCACCTCTCTAACCCTAACCCGCCGTCGCCAATCTCCTAACGATTCCTATACAGAAATGGAATCATTCTTTGATTCCTTACCATATCTGGCATTACCTCTTCACCACCTACTCGTTTGGATATTATTTGACTGGTTTTCCTCAAATGGCAAGTTAATCTCGAGAGATGCAGGCTAGATCTGGTTCAAAATCTCTTATGATGTGGTTGTTTCCATCTGTGTTCATCCTAACCTTTGTGAGTACGAATATTTTTCGTATCTATCTGTTAGGGTCTCATGTCTTGATTCGGACTAGATCTGGTCCCATTATGTTTGTTTTATGCTACTCTCCACCTATATTTTGCTCTATTACTCACAAATCCGTCCATTTTTAGTTAAATCTTCTACTTACCCAAAAACTAGGGTTCATGATCTTTCTAGATCTAAAATGATTTTTCTTCATTTGTATTTTTTCCTTTAATGTTTCAGTATCTCTACCTCTGTGTACATATCTTTCTTTACTATTTCTGATTGATTCTATTTACCCTAAAATTTAGGATTTTTGTTTTCTTAAGTACGAACTAAATCTATGTATTTTCACCTCTATTATAGTTTCCCTTTTTGTTTTCTAGGGTTTTGATTTTTCAAACAAAATATGGTTCAAGCCTTAATTATTTCCATCTATATGTCTTTGTGTATTTATCAAAGCTTTTGTGTTTCTGCTTTTTCTTTTGCTTACATTAAGTTAGGGTTGTCATTATTTGGTATTTTTTTTCCTTTAAATGTTTCTGTCTATTTGCCTCTATGCATCTTTCACTCTTGCCGTAATTGTTTGCTAGTTTTATTTACCCCAAAATTAGGGCTTCTGAAAGCTTTACCAAGATTTAATCTTTCTCATCTCGTATATACTGATACTTTCCTTATTTTTTTTATCCTACCTTGTTCCTTTATTTCTTCACCTTGTTTGCTGATTGATAATTGGTTCTATATGATACTTACCTTATTCGGAATAGTACTGGCCTGATTGCTTGCTAATTGACTGAGCTATGTACTATCTGCCCCTAAATTAAGTTCCTAATCGATTCCGGAATTATTTCTTTGCCTTATTTAACCTAGTACTTAATTACTAATCAATTTTGTATAAGTTTTTCCTTAAATCAAGTAGTACTAGCCTGACTTTACTCGATTCTGTCTTGTTAGTTGATTCATGCTGACGTTAATTGATTGTTAATTGATTTTGATTACCTTGTTTGTTTTGCTCTATTGCATACTATAAAAACCCTTCCCCTCTCCTCTTTAGAGACATCCGAACTCTCTTATTCTCACTAAAAAAACTAAAACTCTCTGTTGCTCCTATTCTGATTTCTGTACTAAGTGGCTATTATTTGGCTGGTTGAAAGCCAGGGCCAAATTGTTCTGGAACTTAACTGCTACTGCATCTTTACTTTCTTTTCTTCTCAATTGGTATGTTCTAACCTTTGCAATTCATGTATCTATGCTTGATTAACTTGCTTCAATTCCTAGCATGATTCTATTTGCTATGTGACTGCCTGACTCCGCTTGATCATGCTAAACTAAGTTGTCTCTAATAATGTGAAACCCTGTCTAAATCAGTTGTATATTCCTTGTTCTAAACATGGCTGGATACTGTAAGCATGTAATTAATATGTAGCTAATTCTGTCTTTTAATTCAAGTATCCTTGCTTTTGTAATTACTGATATGAGTGTCCAATTTAAACAAACACCAATCTGTTTGATCATGTACTAAATATGGATTCTGTTTGTACAACTCTGTTTGCGACCCTATAGTCTGAATCTACTTGCTTCTGAAAATTAAACTGTTTTCCTAAAGCTGCCCCCTTACCTTCCATCTACCAGTTCTCAAATGGCTACTCTTAGTCCCTTAGGTTCCTACCACCCCCAGTGTGAGCACTGCTTAGGGTCCCTAAGACTCCTTTGAACTCTAACACATTAGGGCTGGTTTTCAAATCCTTTATGAATTTTGTGTTGAACATCTGATTCTGGTTTGAGCATTGCCCAGGGTCCCTGAGGCCCTTGGGAACTTTGACACAACAGGAACCCAGTTTTATGTGCTATGGATGGACTGCCATTATGCTCAAGAGTTTCTATGTTCGAAGGCCTGGTTCCCAGGTTGTTATTTGGGCCTATGAAGGCTCCCTATAGTGTAATGGATGCTGTTATGTAATTTATTCATTCCGAACTGTAATGATCTCTGTAATAAACAGATATGGGGCTTATTAGTAAAAGCTGGGGGTCTATTCTTATATCTTTGTTGAAATTGGGTAGAAATCCTACCTATAGGACTTAACTATGCTGATTGCATTATGTGGATACTGTATTGTCTTTAGAGATCCTGCCTATAGGAATTTTATGATCAATGTGATTCTGTGTTGCACATCCGCATATTAGAAATCCTGCTTATAGGACTTTACGTTTAATTCTGCATAATACAAATCCTGTTTATAGGATCTACACGTATGTCCAACTCAATGTGCATTAGCGACCATGTCTATAGGATTCTGTCTGTTTGATTAACAAACATTCCTTGCAATTTGCTTAAAATTTTTTGCTCAGACATAATTAATAGATATCATGCCTATAGGAGATACAAAATCAGTTTCAACTTAGATATCATGCCTATAGGGTGAAATCGGTTCTGAACTTAGAGATCATGCTTATAGGAGTTTAAACCAAGTCAACACTTAGAAAACATGCCTATAGGAGATATATAAAAATCAGTTTCTGCAATTTATATATCATGCCTATAGGAAATAAAAGTCAATTTATGCAATTTAGATATCATGCCTATAGGAAGTAAAAGTCAATTTCTGCAATTTAGATATCATGCCTATAGGGATTTTAAAATCAGTTTCTGTAATTTAGGTATCATGACTAGAACAAATAAGTAAATCAGTCCCAACACCTAGAAATCATGATTGTAGGAATTAATTGATTTTGTAAATTAGAAAGCATGCTTATAGGATTCTATTAATCATTTAGGCAAATCTGTAGGGTTACTAATTATTTTGGGCCTAAATTCTGATATTTTTACTGCCTGAGAAAGGGTTTAATAAAATCAGTAGGCAAACTAATAGGTACTCGTCTTCTCGGTTTAGTAAAACTGTTGTATATTCTACTTGTGCTCATTAAGATATTCTGCCTATAGGATCCTAAAATCATTTGATATTGCTTGTTTGAACATCGTGAATTTGTTTGTCTATTTGTGGAGGTTAACATGAGCCCACTTAATTGCTCCTTATGTGACAGTCCTACTTGACTTTTGTTTGTCGCTTATTTTTCTCCTTTTTAAACAATATAGGTGAGTCTAGAACCGCCTTAAATAGAGGTCCTAAACTCCTCCAAGGCCAGAGGTAAGGGACGGGTAGTGCGCACAAGGTACGTACTGGATGTTATTAGAACGCTTACGTAATAATTGAAAAAGGGGAGGGTAATTGGGTAGTAAAGAAGATGATGACCTGTGCGCTAATGCTACGCGTAACACCTCAATTTGGGGAAGGTTACCGAGTATTGCATGGAAGTGATCCTATAGGCTAATAAACTTCGGACCCCTTTAATTCTCGTTTTAAAAAATAATCTCTATTTGTTTAAACTGCTTTACTTCCTTAAAGACTAATTCTCTTATATTGAGTTTGGTCGGGACCCACAAATGTAGACCTCGAGGGGTGCCTAGCACCTTCTCCTCAAGGTAATTTTGAGCCCTTACCCGATCTCTGGTAATGTAAACTGGTTTCACGAGTTAATTATTCTAGGTGCCCTAACGCACCTTTATCCGTTAGGTGGCGACTCTTCAAATCTCATACCCAATTCCCAAAAGCAAAGGAGTTGTCCCAAAATGTCGAAACCGGACTCCGCGAGGAAAAAGGGGGCGCGAAAGCATGGCGACTCTGCTGTGGATAATTAGGCTCTTACCATAACAAACTTGCTTTTTGTGAATTAGTCTTAAGCATGCTTTATTCTGTTAATATGTGTGCACCCTTTTCCCCTTCCCCCTATATCTGGATTTAATTGCCTATTTGCAAGCATTTATGATTTCCTTTACTACAGAAACTGACTTGTCTTCTTATTTTCTTTCTTAAACGTCTTTCAATTATTAAATGCCGCATTTATCATTTTTAACGTGCAAATACGTGACAACATGCTATTTATTGTTGCATAAATCATGCTCAACATCATATTCCACTCGCTCATAATCAAACCTATAGCAACGCTTGATGAGTGTTTTCTCCCTTCCTATATATCACCCTTTAAATTCAGAAAGGCGTATTTGCAATAAAACTAGTCGATCAGCGGTGCAGTCGACGGTTCCGTGCCTTTCCCCCTCAAGTTGTCCACTTGAGGGTACCAGTCTAGACCTCTATAGAAACCTTACTCTGATTAATTATACATGCGTCATGGTCAAACCTAGCCGGGTAAATATGTTGTCCACATAATAACCCTTTAAGACAAGCCTAGTTCAAGAGTCCACCGGGTTTTCCATAATCCCAACGGACGCAACCACGATTTTGTTCATTAATTTTGGAGAAATAAGTGCCAATATACTAATCATTGTTGTATAAAGAGTCGAATCTGGAGGGGGAAAGGGCCTAACCATATGTGTTTTGCAGAAAATGAGGCACGAAGTCCCCATGTTCGGCATGGTCCGTAACATACAACCATTGTTGCTAGATTGGTGGGAGGATCCTCCATCAAGTTATAAAAATCATATGAAAAGGGTCTTGGGAAATTTGCCTTCTTTATTGGAACTCCAGCCGAATAACATGTTAATCGAAGCTGCCACAATGTTCTGGGACAAAGAAAGAGCCATGTTTCGCCTTGGAAACATAGAAATGACCCCTCTCTTGGAAGAAATAGGGGGATTCGCTGAGCTACCTTGGGATAGTCCTGGTTTATTGGTGCCGGAAAATTGCGCTACTAGAGGGTTTCTGAAGATGATGGGATTAAAGAAGAATGATGACTTGGAGTGCCTGAAGAATTCCTACATACCCTTCGACTTCCTCTATGAACGATACGGCCATAGCAGATCTTATCATATTTTTGATGACGAATTCTCCATCACTTCCTTGGGTTGGATTCACCGTAGAGTTTTTGTGTTCATCGTCTATTTCTTGGGTATGATAGTGTTCCCGATCCAAGGGGATAGAATCCACACTAGACTGGCCATGGTAACCAACACCTTGATGGATGGGATCGAGGGGCAGGCATACACCATTGTCCCTATGATCATAGTAGACATATACCAGGCCTTAGAGCACTGCCAAAAGGGGTACAAATACTTCGAAGGTTGCAATCTGCTTCTACAAGTTTGGTTGTTAGAGCATCTCCAAAAGGGTCAATACCGTCAAGAGCTTCCGCGAAGACCGTGGAATGATCACATAGCTTTCCATCATCCTAAGAGAATGACCTATATCCCAGACAGGTTTTCTCAACCCGAAGATGCTATAGGATGGGCGTAGTTTTTCAACAATTTGACCGATGATCAGGTTCTATGGATGTTCGAATGGTTCCCAACCGACGAGTTCATCATCAGATCTAGGGATGTTCCACACATGGTACTGATTGAGTTAAGGGGATATACCTTTATGCTCCTATCAGGGTTATGAGACAGGCAGGCAGGAAGCAGGTCATACCGCGAGTTGCTAAAATTAATCACTACAGGGCAGATTTTTAGGATGACGACGTACCATACAAATGTGAAGCTCAGCATATGTAGCATTTGAAAATCATCGTGGAAGAGCCAGACTGATATCACGCCGGTCATGTATACCTCTACCCATCATGGTTAGAAGATAACATAGCAGGAATATTCGAGCCAAGGGTTGGTCAATTAAATAGAGTCATTTATGATGTTTCCGAAGCGCAAGTGAAATATAACACACTGCGCAAAAGAGTTCACGAGTCCGAGGCCGAGCATCTGGAGCGACACAAGGCCGATATGGAACTAATTAATGAATGGAAGGAGATGGCTCTTAGGTCAAGCGAAAGGTTGGAATATCTGGAGTACAGTCTGATGGAGTTGGAGGGAAAAATGAGAAAGAGAGTCACCGATTGCCAGAACACCGAAGGAATCGAAGGAGGACAGTTAGCAAGGGCATACCTATTGATGAACCTGCACGAACTAGGGAATTTGATCGACAAAGCCAAAAACATCCAGCCTGGAGAAGGTCCTTCTAGGACCAAGTAGATTGGGTTTATTTACTTTTTCATATGTAATAAGGCCAAGTGCCATCGGTGATTTATCTTATTTAGCGTCGTTTTAGATTCATCTATTTTTACATTAATGAAACGAGGCAACTATTGGCACTGAAATTCTCCAAATCAACGTGTCGCTAGGCCTACCTCGGGCAGAATGAGGCTCCCAAATTAGGACGCGGATTTATATTCCCGCAATATGTGTTTAAATACTGCAAACATTTTCAGAATCCTTACTGACATGTTTACCTTTTGTTTTTCTTTATTTTTATTACTCCCATCCCCTAAGGTTGGTTCGCACATACTTGCATCAGCATATCACACCAGATCTAGAGTCCCTCCACCTCCTCCTCCTCCAAGTAATCCGAAAAGCAGAGCAAAAGCTAAGATGGATGATTTGAGTGGTATTAGAAAAGAAAATGCTGAGAATATTGAAACTCAGACGGTCGGAGTACTCTGGCCCAGAATGATTTGTTCCTACGATCAGAGCAGAAAATACTGGAGTTACAAAGGGAACTTGAGCAGGTCCGCAACTTGGCAAACCTCTCCCTCAACCTAAACGTCCCAAACGTTAACCAGCAAAATGCTCAAAACCCAGCACCTCCTCAAACTATGCCAAACCAACGTCTACAAAATCCTCCCGCACCTTATCAATACGCAACTACTCCCCAAAATCCTAATCCTCCACCAATACCCACTCCTCCTCGGCACCAACATCTTCCTACCCAGTACCCACAAACCACTACCTATCACACTCCTCAGAACACACCACAACTTATTCCGGATCCTCAAAACTCGACCAATGACCACCACTAGACCCAATCCCTGGCACCCACCAAAACAATCCCATATATGTGGAAACCCTACCTCACTCCACTCAACCAATCTCCTATATACCAAAATCCGCTGAGAAGGACCTGCTCATCAAGAATATAGACGAGGAGCTCAAGAAGCTGACAAGTCGAGTTCAGGGTGTTGAAGAAGGTAAAGGGATAGAAGGTCTGAACTACAAGGATTTATGCATACAACCAGATGTGGAACTGCCGGAGGGTTAAAAACCTCCCAAGTCCGAAATGTTTGACGGAACGGGTGATCCCAAGTTTCATCTGAGAACTTATTGTGACAAGCTCGTGGGGGTCGGAAGAGATGAAAGGATTCGAATGAAGCTCTTCATAAGAAGCCTTATCGGAGATGCCCTGTCCTGGTATATATGTCCAAATCCTAAGAAATGGGCCAATTGGGTGAGCATGACATTAGATTTGATGGACCGATTCAGGTTCAATACGGAGAATGCACCAGATGTCTTCTATATCCAGAACCTAAATAAGAAGCCAGCAGAGACTTTCCACGAGTATGCTACTCGGTGGAGGTCAGAAGTAGCCAAGGTCAGACCAGCATTAGACAAGGAACAGATGAACAAGTTTTGTCCGGGCACAGGACCCACAGTATTATGAAAGGCTAATGGTTATTGAGAATCATAAGTTCTCCGATATAATCAAACTCGGAGAAAGGATTGAAGAGGGCATTAAAAGTGGGATGGTGACAAATTTTGAGGAATTGCAGGCCACGAATAAAGCATTGCAATCAGGTGGCACATCAAAAAAGAAAGAAGAAGAGGCAGTAATGGTGGCCCAAGGCCCAAAATCTGCACTCACATACCAAACACCTCCACCTACATACCAACCCTCACCTCCTAGATATTCTCAACCGGCCACCACCTATCACACTTATAACACCCATCCAACCTACTATCATTCACCTCCAACTCATCTAAATTACCAGAAACCCCGACATAATTTTGATCGCAAACCACCCAAACAGTACATTGTCATTCTTGATGTGATGACCCTAAAGGCCATATCTTGTTTTAGAAGTCAAAACTGTGTTTTGAGGCCTTGAAAACCTCATTTTGTCTCACCTCGATTTGCATGCGCGATCCGGGCGCATTTCTGGAAAGCTTTTAGGTGAAATCTAAGTAAAATAATGGAATTTGGCCTCTAAAATTGATGAAAGTTGACTTGGGTCAACATTCTTGGTAAACAGACCCGGACCCGGACCCGGACCCGTGATCCAACAGTCCAGTAGGGTCCGTAGTAAAATATGGGACTTGGACGTATGCCCGAAATCGAATTCCGAGGTCCCAAGCCCGAGAAAAGATTTTTTTAACAAAATTGTTTGCTGGAAAAAATATAAAGGTTTTTTGAAATGAAATGATGTATGTTCTTGATGGTATCGGGCCCGTATCTTGGTTCCGGAGCCCGATACAAATTTAAAATAATAAATAAGTCGAATCTGTAAAATTTGGTAAGAATCGGAATTGGTTTGGTATAAAATGGACCTATAGTTGAGAAAATAGATATTTAAATGTTCTTGAGTGATTTTATGAATTTGAGGTTTAGTTCATAGTTGTTGATGTTATTTTAATGATTTGATCGAACGAGCAAGTCCGTATGATATTATTAGACTTGCGTGCATAATTGGTTTGGAGCCCTGAGGGCTCGGGTGAGTTTTGGATAGGCCACAGAGTGAAATTGGACTTAGGAAAATTTGTTGCAGGTTGCAGGTCTGGTGCTGGCCTCTGATCTCGCAATTGCGAGATCAGGGATCGTAATTGCGAAGCCTGTCAGCTTGGTAATTGCGAGGGTCTGTTCGCAATTGCGAAAATATGCCCTGCCCAGTTTGCTCGCATTTGTGAGCAATTCTTCGCAAATGCGAAGCCCACAGAAAATCCCAGCAGTCGCAAATGCGACATTTCCTTCGCAATTGCGAAGATGGTAGAGATCCTCACGATTCGCAAATGCGACAAATCCTCCACAAATGCGAAGGTAGCAGACTTTTGAAGGGTTCGGAATTGCGAACCCCTAGTCGCAATTGCGACATCTGCACCTGATAAGTGGGATTTCAGACGGGATTCATCTTCATTTTTACAACTCTTCAATCTTTATGCGATTTTTCAAAGGCACATACTCTTCCAAATCATTAGTAAGTCATTTGTAACTAATTTCTTTCAATCTAATCCATCTTTTTACATGATTTCATTTCAAAATTAAGGGTTTTCATGGGGAAATTGGGTATTTTTGGGTAGAACTTAAGGATTTTCAAATTTTGGGAATTTGGACCTCGATTTGAGGTCCGATTTCAAAAAAACATTATATATTTGAGTTTGTGGGGGAACAGGTGATCGCGTTTTTGTTCGAACTTCGGGTTTTGACCAAGCGGGCCTGGGGTCATTTTTGACTTCTTGGGGAAAACAATGGGAAAGCTATTTTCATGCATTAGAATTGGTTTATTTAGCATTTATTGATATCGCTAAGTAATTTGTGGCTAGATACAAGCGAATTGGAAGTGGAACCGAGAGGTAAAGCGGTAGTAGAAGCTTAATTTGTCCGTGGAATTGAGGTACGTGTTTGGCTTAACCTTAGCTTGAGGGAATAGGAGTGTGGTCTATTTGCTATGTGTTTGTATCGAGTACGACGTATAGGTGTGGTGATGAGTATCTATACGTTGGTGTCAAGCATGCCCGTGAGTCTTGTACTATGATTGTTGTGACTCTATTATGTATCGATCATGCTCAAATTGGTGATTATTAATGTTGAACAAAGCTTGTGAAAGTTTCTTGGTTATTGACTATTGTTGAGTATTGACTCAAATTGAAGTTCCATTTTGTAAAGAGATTGTTGAAACGAGATTGGTTATAGTTGATTCCCTTGCCGGGATATTATTGTTGATATTGTTGATTCCCTTGCCGGGATATTATTATTGATATTGTTGATTCCGTTGCGGAGACATTATTTTATGTTGTTTGGGTGAGGAAGAGTGTAAAGCACGAAGGGTGATGCGGTGCATGTTATTGTGAGAGAGTGTAAAGCACGAAGGGTGATGTCGTGCATGTTATTGATTTGAGAGTTAATGCACGAAGGGTGATGCCGTGCCTATATTGTGAGGAATAATGCATGAAGGGTGATGTCGTGCCATGATTATGTGAGGTAATGCACGAAGGATGATGCCGTGCCAATTTTTTTGATTCATATGGTGAGGACGAGAGTAAAAGCACGAAGGGTGATGTCGTGCATGTGTTACCATTTCATTATTCTTGTTGCTTTATATGTGATGTTCATTGTATTTCCGTTAATGATGCTTTCGTATTGATTTACTTATAGAATTTGATATTTTCCCGCAGCATGTCCCCTTCCCTCTTTATTCTGTTGATTTCTGTTGTTATGTTTCTGCTTGTATACGATTCAACTGCACAGGTATATATGATTGTCGTGTCCTAGCCTCGTTACTACTTTGCCGAGGTTAGGCTCGACACTTACTCAGTACATGGGGTCGGTTGTACTGATACTACACTCTGCAATCTTTCTTGCAATATTCGGTATCGGACCCAGTGAGTAGCTGAGGTAGCTACCTTCAGTTCAGGGAGACTCACGTAGATCTGCTGGCGTCCGCAGAGCCTTAATTCCCCCTTCTTTGTTTAGCTTTTCTACTGTCTCTTTTCATTTCGAGAACATTTGTACTTTTCTTTCCAGACTTTGTGACACCAGATTCGTTGGTAGACATGTATTGGAGTATTTGGATTTAATTTAACTCTTCCGCATTTATCATCTGTTTTAGTTTAGTTTATGTTTATAATTGTTGGGGTTTATTGTTATTGTGTAGAACCATAATAGTTGGCTTGCCTAGCTTTCACGAGTAGGCGCCATCACGACTCCCAAAGGTGGGAAATCCGGGTCGTGACAAGTTGGTATTAGAGCTCTAGGTTGCCTATGTCTCACAATTCACGAACAAGCTAGTTAGAGTCAGAGGGATCAGTACGGAGACGTTTGTGCTTATCCCCAGAGGCTACAGAGTTTAGGAACAACTCCACATCTATTCTTCTCTGTCGTGCAATTTGACTTCTCAATGCTAGTTGGACTTCTACTCTGTTTTCTCGAAGATGGCGAGAACACGTGCTTCTTCATCCGCTGATCAGCAGCCCGAGCCCCCAGTGGCAGCTCCAACGAGGGGCAATGGACGAGGCCGAGGCCGTGCTAGAGGCCGAGGCAGGGGCAAGGCTCAGCCCAGAGCAGCGGCACCAGCAGCGGAGCCTCAGGTAGAGTTCGAGGAGGAGGCTCAGCCCAGACCGTTCCAGCAGGGCCAGCTCAGGTCCCAGAGGAGTTCATTGCTACCCCGGTACTTCAGGATGCTCTAGTTCGTCTAGTAGGCCTTTTGGAGAGTGTCGCCCAGGCACACTTACTTCCTGTAGCACCAGTCGTCTTTCGGGCTGGGGGAGGAGCACAGACTCCCGCTACTCGAACTCAGGAGCTGATGGCTCCTCAGTTTCAGACTCCAACAACTCAGCTAATTGGAGCAATTCAGCCTGGTGTGGTAGCCTAGACCGGTGATGGAGCAGCTATGTCTGCTGATGCCTTGTGGACGTTGGACAGGTTCACCAAGCTATTCACTACTACTTATGGTGGTACATCCTCAGAGGATCCCTAGGACTATTTGGACAGCTGTCATGAGGTTCTTCGGAACATGGGGATAGTAGAGACCAATTGGGTCGACTTTGCTGCTTTTCGTCTGTCAGGTTCCGCCAAGACTTGGTGGAGGGATTACTGTTCGACTAAACTAGCTGGATCACGGGCTTTGACTTGGGATCAGTTCTCTCAGCTCTTTCTGGAGAAGTTTCTACCTATCACTCAGAGGGAGGACTATCGGAGGCAATTTGAGCGTCTCCAGCAGGGCTCTATGACCGTCACTCAATATGAGACCAGATTCATTGCCTTGGCCCGTCATGCTCTTATCATACTTTCCACTGAGAGAGAGAGAGAGAGAGTGAGGAGGTTCATTGAGGGACTCGCTTAGCCTATTCGATTGCAGATGGATAAGGAGACACAGAGCAAGATTTCTTTTCAGGATGCGGCTAATGTGGCCCGGAGGGTTGAGATGGTTCTATCACAGGGGAGTGGTCAGGGTTCTGACAAGAGACCTCGTCATTCAGGAAGATTCAGTGGTGCCTCATCTGGAGGCAGGGATTCTTTTGGTAGGGGCCATCCTCCCAGGCCGTTTCATTCAGCACTCCAGGCTTCTCACGGTGCTCCAGGTGGCCGTGGTTCTCATATGCAGTATTTTGATCAGTTTCCCTACAGTGCACCACCAGCTCCTATTAGTGCACCGCTGCTCCAGAGTTTTCAGGGTGGTTATTCAGGCCGTCGGGGTCAGTATCCTCAGCAGTCGAGGGCTTGTTATACTTGTGGCAATACGAGGCATATTGCTAGATTTTGCCCTCGAGCACCGAGCAGTTCTCAGCATCAGGGTTCCCGTGCCATGGTTCAGGCACCAAGTGTTCCACCACCCCCCCAACCAACTAGAGGTAGGGGTCAAGGTATTAGCGGTGAAGGTTAGGCCGTTAGAGGTGGAAGTCAAGTCATTAGAGGTGGAGGTCAGGCAGCTAGAGGTGGAGGCCAGCCAGCAGGAGGCCATCCTCGAGATATAGTTCAGAGTGGTGGGGCCCAGCCCCGATGTTATGCAGTTATCACAACTACGGTTTCAGTATGTAGTAGAGATGCTTCACCTCTATTTGATTCGGGGTCTACATATTTTTATGTGTCATCTTATTTTGCCCCTTATCTAGTTGTGCCTCATGATCTTTTGAGTGCACCTGTATATGTGTCTACATCGGTGGGTGATTCTATTATTGTAGATCGGGTATATCGCTCGTGTGTGGTTATTATTGGGGGTCTTGAGACCCGTGTAGATCTCTTACTTCTGGATATGGTTGATTTTGACGTCATATTGGGGATGGACTGGTTATCCCCTTATCATGCTGTATTGGACTGTCACGCCAAGACCGTGACCTTAGCATTGCCGGGGTTGCCTCATTTGGAGTGGAGAGGGACTCCTGGTCATTCTACCAGCAGGGTTATCTCATATATGAAGGCTCGGCATATGGTTGATAAGGGGTGTTTGGCTTATTTGGCGTATGTTCGCGATTCTACCGCCGAGGTTCCTTCTATGGATTCTGTGCCTGTTGTTCGTGAGTTCCCAGAGGTATTTCCTTCAGACCTGCCGGGGATGCCACCCGAGAGAGATATCGACTTTTGCATTAATTTTGCTCCGGGCACTCAGCCCATTTCTATTTCGCATATCGTATGGCCTTGCCAGAGTTGAAGGAGCAGTTGCAGGACCTGCTTAAAAGGGCTTCATTAGACCTACTATCTCGCCCTGGGGTACGCCGGTATTGTTTGTTAAGAAGAAGGATAGATCGATGAGGATGTGTATTGATTATCGACAGTTGAACAAGGTCACCATCAAGAACAAGTATCCATTGCCGAGGAATGATGATTTGTTTGACCAGCTTCAGGGTGCCAAAGTGTTTTCGAAGATTGATTTGAGATATGGCTGCCATCAGTTGAGGATTAGGGCATCCGATGTCCCTAAGACAGCTTTTCGCACTCGGTATGGGCATTATGAGTTTTTAGTGATGTCGTTTGGGTTGACAAATGCCCCAGCAAGATTCATGGATCTGATGAACCGAGTGTTTAGGCCTTATTTTGATTCCTTCGTGATTGTCTTCATTGATGATATTTTGATCTATTTTCGCAGCCGGGAGGAGCACGAGCAGCATCTTCGAGTCATTCTTCAGACTCTGAGTTATAGTCAATTGTATGCTAAGTTTTCGAAGTGTGAGTTTTGGTTGAGTTCGATTGCATTCTTGGGTCATGTTGTATCAGCAGAGGGTATTCAGGTGGATCCGAAGAAGATAGAGGCAATCAAGAACTGGCCTCGACCCACATCAGCTATAGATATCTTGAGTTTCTTGGGTTTGGCAGGTTATTACCGTCGGTTTGTGGAGGGGTTTTCATCTATAGCAGCCCCGATGACCAGGTTGACCCAGAAGGGTGCCCAGTTCAGGTGGTCGGACGAGTGTGAGGTGAGCTTCCAGAAGCTCAAGATAGCTTTGACTACGGCGCCGGCGTTGGTATTGCTTATGGGTTCAGGGCCTTATACAATGTATTGTGACGTATCTCGTATTGGCTTGGTACGGTGTTGATGCAGAATGGCAAGGTTATAGCATATGCTTCGCGGCAATTGAAGATTCACGAGAAGAATTATCCAGTTCATGATTTAGAGCTAACAACCATTGTCCACGCGCTGAAGATTTGGAGGTATTACTTACATGGCGTGTCATGTGAAGTGTTCACGGATCATAAGAGTTTGCAGTATTTTGTTCAAGCAGAAGGAGTTCAATTTGAGGCAAAGGAGGTAGTTGGAGCTTTTGAAAGACTATGATATCACCATCTTGTATCATCCGGGGAAGGCAAATGTAGTGGCCGGTGCTTTGAGTAGGAAGTCGTCCAGTATGGGCAGTCTTGCGTATATTCCGGTCGGTGAGAGACCGCTTGCTTTGGATGTTCAGGCTTTAGCCAATTAGTTCGTGAGGTTGGATGTTTCTAAGCCCAGCCGTGTGCTAGCTTGCACCGTCGCTTGTTCTTCATTTTTTGAGCGTATCCGAGATCGGCAGTATGATAATCCTCATTTGCTTGTCCTTAGGGACACGTTGCGGCATGGGGGTTCCAAGCAGGTTACAGTGGGAGATGATGGAGTTTTGAGGATGCAGGGTCGTATTTGTGTGCCTAAAGTGGATGGACTTCGTGAGTTGATTCTAGAGGAGGCCCATACTTCTCGGTATTCTATTCATCCGGGCACCGCTAAGACGTATCAGGACTTGCGGCAGCATTATTGGTGGAGGAGGTTGAAGAAGGATATTGTTTCATATGCAGCTCAGTGTTTGAATTGTCAGCAGGTAAAGTACAAGCATCAGAGACCTGGTGGTTTGTTTCAGAAGATTGAGATTCCTGAGTGGAAGTGGGAGCGTATCACTATGGACTTCATTATTGGACTCCCACAGACTCAGAGGAAGTTCGACGCGATATGGGTTATTGCTGATAGTCTGACCAAGTCAGCGTATTTCATTCCTGTGGAAGTCTCCTATTCTTCAGAGAGGTTAGCTAAGACCTATATCCGGGAGATTGTACGTCTTCATGGTGTGCCCGTGTCTATTATTTTTGACCGAGGTACGCAGTTTACCTCGCATTTCTGGAGGGCAGTTCAGCATGAGTTGGGTACTCGGGTCGAGTTGAGCACAACATTTCATCCTCAGACGAACGAACAGTCCGAGCGTACTATTCAGATTTTGGAGGATATGCTCCGAGCATATTTTATTAACTTTGGAGGTTCGTGGATTAGTTCTTTCCGTTAGCGGAGTTTGCCTACAGCAATATCAGTCGAGCATCCAGATGGCCCCATATGAGGCATTATATGGTAGACGGTGTCGATCGCCAGTTGGGTGGTTTGAGTGGGGGGAGGCTCGGTTATTGGGTACGGATTAGGTACAGGATGCCTTGGACAAGGTTAAGATCATTCGGGATAGGCTTCATACAGCTCAGTCCAAGCAAAAGAGTTATGCCGACCACAAGGTTCGTGATGTGGCATTCATGGTCGGAGAGCTAGTGTTGCTTCGGGTGTCGCCCATGAAGGGCGTGATGCAATTTGGGAAGAAGGGTAAGCTAAGCCCTAGGTTCATCGGTCCTTTTGAGACTCTCGATCGAGTGGGAGAGGTGGCTTACAGACTTGCGTTGCCGACGAGTTTATCAGTTGTGCACCTAGTGTTTTATGTGTCCATGCTTTGGAAGTATCACGGCGATCCATCCCACGTGTTAGACTTCAGCACTGTCCAGTTGGACAAGGACTTGACCTACGAGGAGGAGCCGGTGGCTATTCTAGACCGGCAGGTTCGTCAGTTGAAATCGAAGAATTTCCCTTCAGATCGTGTGCAGTGGAGAGGTCAACCTGTAAAGGCAGCGACCTGGGAGTCTGAGTCCAATATGCGGAGCCGTTACCCTCATCTTTTCACCGACTCAGGTACTTTTCTATGTCCGTTCGAGGACAAACGGTTGTTTTAGAGGTGGAGAATGTGATGACCTTAAAGGTCATCTCTTGTTTTAGAAGTCAAAACTGTGTTCCAAGGCCTTGAAAACCTTATTTTGTCTCACCTCGATTTGCGTGTGCGGTCCAAGCGTATTTCTGGAAAGCTTTTAGGTGAAATCTAAGTAAAATAATGGAATTTGGCCTTTAAAATTGATTAAAGTTGACTTTGGTCAACATTCATGGTAAAGGGACACGGACCCGTGATCCGACGGTGCCGTAGGGTCCGTACTAAAATATGGGACTTGGGCGTATGCCCGGAATCGAATTCCGAGGTACCAAGCCCGAGAAAAGAACTTTTTAAGAAAATTGTTTGCTGGAAAATATAAAGGCTTTTTGAAATGAAATGATGCATGTTCTTGATGGTATCGGGATCGTATCTTGGTTCCGGAGCCCCATACAAATTTATAATAATAAATAAGTCGAATCTGTGAAATTTGGTAAGACTCGGAATTGGTTTGGAATAAAGCGGACCTATGGTTGAGAAAATAGAAATTTCAATGTTCTTGAGTGATTTCATGAATTTGAGGTTTAATTCATAGTTCTTGATGTTATTTTGATGATTTGATCGCACGAGCAAGTCCGTATGATATTATTAGACTTGCGTGCATGATTGGTTTGGAGCCCCGAGGGCTCGGGTGAGTTTTGGATAGGCCGCGGAGTAAAATTGGACTTAGGAAAATTTGTTGCAGGTTGCAGGTCCGGTGCTGGCCTCTGATCTCGCAATTGCGAGATCAGGGATCGCAATTGCGAAAGGCTGTCAGCTTGGTAATTGCGAGGGGCTGTTCGTAATTGCGAAAATATTCCCTGGCCAGTTTGCTCGCATTTACGAGCAATTCTTCGCAAATGCGAAGCCCGCAGAAAATCCCAGTAGTCGCAAATGCGACAATTCCTTCGCAATTGCGAAGATGGCAGAGATCCTCAGGAGTCGCAAATGCAAACAAATCCTTCGGTATCAAACTTTTGAAGGGTTCGCATTTGCGAACCGCTGGTCGCAATTGCGACATCTGCACCTGATAAGTGGGATTTTAGACGGGATTCATCTTCATTTTTACAACTAATCAAACCCTAAAACATCTTTGTGCGATTTTTCAAAGGCACATACTCTTCCAAATCATTAGTAAGTCATTTCTAACTCATTTTTTTCAATGTAATCCATCTGTTTACATGATTTCATTTCAAAATCAAGGGTTTTCATGGGGAAATTGGGTATTTTTTTGGTAGAACTTAGGAGTTTCAAATTTCGGGGATTTGGACCTCGATTTGAGGTCCGATTTTAAAATAAATTATATATTTGAGTTCATGGGGGAATGGGTGATCGGGTTTTGGTTCGAACTTCAGGTTTTGACCAAGCGGGCCTAGGGTCGTTTTTGACTTCTTGGGAAAAACAATGGGAAACCTATTTTCATGCATTAGAATTGGGCTATTTAGAATTTATTGACATCGTTAAGTAATTTGTGGCTAGATACAAGCGAATTGGAAGTGGAACCGAGAGGTAAAGCAGTAGTAGAGGCTTAATTTGTCCGTGGAATTGAGGTACGTGTTTGGCTTAACCTTAGCTTGAGGGAATAGGAGTGTGGTCTATTTGCTATGTGTTTGTATCGAGTACGACGTATAGGTGTGGTGATGAGTATCTATACGTTGGTGTCAAGCATGCCCGTGAGTCTTGTACTATGATTGTTGTGACTCTATTATGTATCGATCATGCTCAAATTGGTGATTATTAATGTTGAACAAAGCTTGTGAAAGTTTCTTGGTTATTGACTATTGTTGAGTATTGACTCGAATTGAAGTTCCATTTTGTAAAGAGATTGTTGAAACGAGATTGGTTATAGTTGATTCCCTTGCCGAGATATTATTGTTGATATTGTTGATTCCCTTGCCGGGATATTGTTGATATTGTTGATTACCTTGCCGGGACATATTGTTTTCTGTTGTTTGGGTGAGAAAGAGTGTAAAACACGAAGGGTGATGTCGTGCATGTTATTGTGAGAGAGTGCAAAGAACGAAGGGTGATGTCGTGTATGCTATTGATTTGAGAGTTAATGCACGAAGGGTGATGTCGTGCCTATATTGTGAGGAATAATGCACGAAGGGTTATTCCGTGCCATGATTATGTGAGGTAATGCACGAAGGGTGATGCCGTGCCGATTTTGTTTACTCATATGGTGAGGATGAGAGTAAAAGCACGAAGGATGATGCCGTGCATGTGTTACCGTTTCATTATTCTTGTTGCTTTCTATGTGATGTTCATTGTATTTCCTTTAATGATGCTTCCGTATTGATTTACTGTTAGAATCTGATATTTCCCCGCAGCATGTCCCCTTCCCTCTTTATTCTGTTGATTTCTGTTGTTACGTTTCTGCTTGTATACGATTCAACTGCATATGTATATATGATTGTTGTGTCCAAGCCTCGTCACTACTTCGCCGAGGTTAGGCTCGACACTTACTCAGTACACGGCGTTGGTTGTACTGATACTACACTCTGCACTCTTTTGTGCAGATTTCGGTACCGGACCCAGTGAGTAGCTGAGGATGCTGCCTTCAGTTCAGGGAGACTCAGGTAGATCTGCCGGCATCCGTAGAGACTAAAGTCCCCCTTCCCTGTTTAGCTTTTCTGTTGTCTCTTTTCATTCAGAATAGTTGTACTTATCTTTCCAGACTTGTATTTGTAGTAAAAATCTTAGTTGTTCGTGAATTTGTGACCCCAGATTCGTGGGTAGACATGTATTGGAGTATTTGGATTTAATTTAACTCTTCCGCATTTATCATCTGTTTTACTTTAGTTTATGTTTATAATTTTTGGGGTTGATTATTATTGTGTAGAACCGTAATAGTTGGCTTGCCTAGCTTTCACGAGTAGGCGCCATCATGACTCCCGAAAGTGGAAAATCTGGGTCGTCACAGCTAAACCCATCGACTAGCTGTACGAAAGGTTGAAGGCTGCTGGTTATGTCACCCCTATTCCCCATGTGGCAATGGAGAATTCATCTCAATGGGTCAACCCGAATAAAACCTGTGCATATCATTCCGGTATGAAAGGGCACACTATTGACGAGTGCTGGACATTGAAAGATAAGATCCAGACATTGATTCATAATAAGGTCATACAGGCGAAGGAAGCTGCACCCAACGTCCGCAACAACCCTCTTCCAGATCATAGGGGCGAAGGGATCAATGTGATAGAAACTGATGAGGAGTGGGATCACAAGGTATCAATTGGACTTATCAAAGAGGGTGACGATCCTAAGAAGCCTGCAATCACGCTCAATCCTATTGTGGTCAAGGTACAGCCGCCAGTTGAGGTTGAGGTAACCGCATCGGTTCCATTCGAGGTAGAAGTAACACCACCTGCAGCCATATTTGTTCCATTTGAGGTAGAAGTGGCCACACCTTTCACATTGACAATAGCAACCACGCCTCCTTTCAAGTCCAACGCCATACCTTGGGATTACGTTGCCGAAGCTAGGCGAAAGGGAAAAGCAAAGATGGAAGAATCTGATGACGCACAGGGAATGACCAGAACTGGAAGGATCTATACACCCAAAAATTTGGGTGGATCAAGCAAGGAGGCTGCTACCAAGCAACCCGTCATTGAAACTGGACCGGACGATCTCTGGAGGAAAGTACAGGCGAGAGAATACTCTGTCGTTGATCAGTTAAAACAAGACTCCCGCCCAGATATCCATACAGTCACTATTGCAAAATTCTGAGGCACATAGAAGTGCTCTGATAAAGGAGTTGAATGAAGCTTATGTGCCCAACAATATCACCAGTTGAGAGATGGCCAACATGGTAGGGCATGTACTGGAGAGTCACAAGATCACCTTCCACGAGGATAAACTACCGCCTGAAGGGTTAAGTCACAACAGGGCACTGCATATCACAGTACAGTTTGAAGACAAATTCATTGCCAGAGTCTTAATAGAAGGGGGTTAAAGCCTCAACATTTGTCCATTGACTACTCTAAAAAGGTTGGGCAAAGATTTCCATGAGACACGAGCGGGGAGTATGAACGTGAAGGCATTTGATGGGTCTCAGAGGGCCACAATTGGGGAGATTAACCTTTGCCTCCAGATGGGCCCGACTTGGTTCGATGTTGAGTTCCAGTTATTAGACATATCAGCTACATACAATCTTCTATTAACACCAGGTCGTGAAGTTCGAATGGAACCATAAGGAGGTAATCATTCACGGAGATGGAAGTAACCCCATTTACACCAGTCAAACTATCCCGGTAATCGAGAATAGAAGAAGGACACCATATTGAACATTTCAGCGCAATTGAGAAGGACAAGTGGTGGAGTAACAAAAATAGAAAGCATATTGGCATGGTCTGGGTATGAACCCGGCAAAGGGCTTGGGAAGAAACTCCAGGGCATTACCAAACTGATACAGTTGAAACGTCACGGCACAACTTTCGGGCTGGAATATCCATACACCTAGCAAGAATATAATGATCGGTCGCCACCATGGCATGGTCCTTATTACACTCTCGAGCAGCTAGTGCCACATCTGAGTTAGACTTTTCATCAGGCCGATACAATATGGGGATTTGCAGAGGAAGAAGGCCTCACCATTCAGACTGTGGAGAAGGGAGTTATTCTCAAGAACTAGACTGCCACAGCATCCTGGGCCCGTCGAGTTCCTGGGTAGCTTGGCAATTAACCTGATTTGTTTTAATAGCCATGCTAGGCATTTAAGATATTTTCAGTAGTTTTTGTTTTAAAGACGCATTTTATTTCGAAATAATTGCTCGAGTCATTGAGCTGTACCTATTTTCGATATTTTCAAAATTAATTAATGCATTGCTATTTAGTATTCATTATTATCTTTCACATTTTTTCTTCTACACCGTTATTATTACTTTTCCCGATGAACCGATGACTGTGACATGTAATGAGACAACGCAATATAAGGATAGTGACTCGGAAGAACAAGATGAAATACCCAAGGAAGTTTTCAGAGAAGTTGAGAACTTTGAGACCAAACCTAAGTCCAACCTGGACGAAACCGAAGCAATCAATTTGGGAGATTCCAAAACCGTCAAAGAGACTCGCATAAGCATTTACTTATCATCATCAGAAGAGGAAGAATATACTCGCTTCCTGAAAGAATATGAGGATATTTTTGCATGGTCATATGACGACATGACTGGTCTGAGCACATCCATAGTGGCTCACAAGTTTCCCACCAACCCGATGTGTCCGCTGGTAAAACAGAAACTCAGAAAATTCAAACCAGATATGAGTCTCAAAATCAAAGAGGAGGTCACTAAGCAGATCAAGGCCAAAGTCCTCTAGTTGAATATCCAACTTGGTTAGCCAACATAGTACCGGTTCTGAAGAAAGATGGGAAAGTCAGGGTGTGTGTTGACTATCGGGATTTCAACAGAGCAAGTCCTAAGGACGATTTCCACTGCCAAATATACACATACTGATCGACAATTGCGCCAAGCATGAACTCTAATCCATTGTAGATTTCTTTGCGGGTTATCACCAGATCTGGATGGACGAAGAAAACGCAAAGAAAAGAGCCTTTATTATACCGTGGGGAGTGTACTTTTACAAAATGATGCCATTCGGTCTAAAGAACGCTGGGCTACCTACATGAGAGCCATGACGACCATCCTTTCATGATATGATANGGCATGGTCTGGGTATGAACCCGGCAAAGGGCTTTGGAAGAAACTCCAGGGCATTACCAAACTGATACAGTTGAAACGTCACGGCACAACTTTCGGGCTGGGATATCCATACACCTGGCAAGAACATAATGATTGATCGCCACCATGGCGTGGTCCTTATTACCCTCTTGAGCAGCCAGTGCCACATCTGAGTCAGACTTTTCACCAAGCCGATACAATATGGGGATCTGTAGAGGAAGAAGTTGTGGCTGGGCTAAGGAACCTGTTTTTAGAAGGTGAGGATATGGATTGCAGTGCGATAGTTGAGGAGGAGGAGGAGGAGAAAGAAGAAGGCCTCACCATTCAGAGTGTGAAGAAGGGAGCTGTTCTCAAGAATTGGACTGTCACACCATCCCGGGCCCGCCGAGTTCCTGGGTAGCTTGGCAATGAGCCTGATTTGTTTTTATAGCCATGCTAGGCATTTAAGATATTTTCAGTGATTTTTGTTTTAAAGATGCATTCTATTTTGAAATAATTGCTCGAGTCATCGAGTCGCACCTGTTTTGGGTATTTTCTAATTTTATTAATGCATTGCTATTTAGTATTCATTATCATCTTTCACATTTTTCTTATACAGTGTTATTATTACTTTTTCTGATGAACCAATGACTGTGACATGTAATGTGACAACGCGATATAAGGATGGTGACTCAGAAGAAAAGGATGAAATACCTGAGGAAATTGTCAGAGAAGTTGAGAACTTTGAGAACAAACCTAAGTCCAACCAGGACGAAACCGAAACAATCAATTTGGGAGATTCCGAAGCCGTCAAAGAGACTCGCATAAGCATTCACCTATCACCACTAGAAAGGAGGAATATACTCGTTTCCTAAAAGAATATGAGGATATTTTTGCATGGTCATATGATGACATGACCGGTCTGTGCACATCCATAGTGGCTCACAAGTTGCCTACCAATCCAATGTGTACGCCAGCGAAGCAGAAACTCAAAAAGTTCAAACCAGACATGAGTCTGAAAATCAAGGAGGAAGTCACTATGCAGATCAAAGCCAAAGTCCTCAGGGTAGTTGAGTACACAACCTGGTTAGCCAACATTGTACCGGTTCCGAAGAAAGATGGGAAAGTCAGGGTGTGTGTTGACTATCTGGATTTAAATAGGGTAGGTCCCAAGGACGATTTCCCACTGCCAAATATACACATCCTGATCGACAATTGCGCCAAACATGAACTCCAATCCTTTGTAGATTGCTTCGCGGGTCATCACCAGATCTGGATGGATGAAGAAGACGCAGAGAAAACAGCGTTCATTACACCGTGGAGAGTGTACTGCTAATAAATGATGCCATTTGGTCTAAAGAATGCTGGGATTCCTACATGAGAGCCACGACAACCATCTTTCATGATATGATACACATAGAAATAGAGGTGTACGTTGACGACGTCATCATCAAATCCAAAAGGGCCGCAGATCACATAGAAAATTTAAGAAAGTTTTTTGACAGGCTAAGGAGGTACAATCTAAAACTTAACCCCGTAAAATGTGCATTTAGGGTTCCTGCAGGAAAGCTGCTGGGATTCATCGTCAGCTGCCGAGGAGTCGAGTTTGACCCGTCCAAAGTTAAGGCTATCCAAGAGTTACCACCACCAAAGAGCAAAAAGGACGCGATGAGCTTCCTAGGATGTCTCAACTACATCAGCCGCTTCATAGCACAGTCCACAGTAATATGTGAACCTATCTTCAAAATGTTGCGGAAGGATGCTGAAACCAGTTGGACCAAGGATTGTCAGAAGGCTTTTGACAAAATCAAGGAATACCTGTCTACACCGCCAGTCCTAGTCCTGCCAGAACCTGGGAGACCTTTGCTACTCTATATATCCGTATTACATGGAGCTTTCGGATATGTTTTGGAACAACATGATGAGACAGGAAGAAAGGAGCAATCCATATACTACTTCTGTAAGAAGTTCACACCTTTTAAAGCACGATAATCTCTGTTGGAACGCACTTGCTGTGCTTTGACCTGGACAGCTCAGAAATTGAGGCATTACTTCTGTGCCTATACCACGTACCTCATATCCAGGATGGACCCTCTGAAGTACATCTTTCAGAAGCTCATGCCAACCGGGAAGTTAGCTAAGTGGCAGATATTGTTAAGTGAGTTCGATATCATCTATGTAACTCAGAAGGCGGTCAAAGGACAAGCATTGGCAGGCCATCTTGCTGAAAATCCTGTGGGAGGAGAATACGAACCATTAAAAATGTATTTTCCTGATGAAGAAGTATCATTCCTAGGAGAGGACATTGCTGAAGCCTACGACGATTGGACAATGTTCTTCGATGGGGCCGCAAACTTCAAAAGAGTAGGTATTGGAGCAGTTTTGGTATCAGAATAGGTCAACATTACCCGGTATCCTCAAAGCATAGGAATCCGTGCACCAACAATATGGCAGAATACGAGGCTTGCATTATGGGACTCAATCTGGCCATCGATATATATATACAGGAGTTACTAGTAATTGGTGATTCGGATCTTCTGGTACATCAGGTTCAAGGAGAATGGGCTATGAAGAACACCAAGATACTACCATACTTGTATCATGTGCAGGAATTGATAAAGAGATTCACAAAGATAGAATTCAAACATGTCCTTAGAATTCAAAATGAGTTCGCAGACGCACTGGCCACCTTGTCATCAATGACACAACATCTAGATAAGAATTTCATCGATCCCATCCTGATGTGGATCCATAATCAACCGGCTTACTGTGCTCATGTTGAATAAGAAACAAATGGAAAACCTTGGTTCCACGACATCAAAGAATATTTGGCGAAAGGGGAATATCCAGAACAGGCAAACCATACTCAGAAACGCACACTACAGAGGTTGTCCAATCACTTCTTCCAAAGCGGAGGGATCCTGTATAGGAGAACTCCTGATTTGGGGTTGTTAAGGTGTGTTGACGCAAAGGAGGCTTCCAGATTGCTTGAGGAGATACATGCCGGAACCTGCAGACCATATATGAACGGTTTTGTTCTAGCCAAAAAGATACTCAGAGCAGGATATTTTTGGATGACCATGGAAACGGATTGCATCAGGTACGTCCAGAAATTCCACCAATGCCAGGTACATGCAGACATAATAAAGGTACCACCAAATGAGCTCAATGCAACAAGCGCACCTTGGCCTTTTGCTGCCTGGGGAATGGATGTCATCGATTCGATCGAGCCCACCGCTTCCAATGGGCACCGTTTTATTTTAGTGGCTATCGACTATTTCACAAAATGGGTAGAGGCTGCATCTTACAAAGCTGTAACCAAGAAAGTCGTCGCAGATTTTGTCAAGGATCGTATTGTTTGCCGATTTGGGGTTCCGGAGTCAATTATCACTGATAATGCTGCCAATCTCAACAATGATCTAATGAAAGCCATTTGTGAAACTATTGGTCCAAGTAATAGTGAAGTTTTGAACATTGACAAAAGAACTTAGACATGGACCAGGTCCATCTTGTGAGGTACAGTTGTGATCAACCTAAGCATGTGAGATGCACGTGAAGGAGATAAGCCTAACTTATCAGAAGTAATATCTCCTGATCATGATCGAAAAGGTTGCATATTGGATAAGGAGAAAGACTCCTTACACAAAGAGAACACGGTTTAGGAAAAGGATAAGAGTTAGAGTATGAGATCAACTAGAACTCTTTTACCATGGAAGAGTAGCATTTGTATCCTAGTCAATATCTAATTGCGAACTCCTTAAATATTAGTGTTGTTTTCTTTTACAGGTAATGCACATAAGCAGAAGTTAAACGTGAATTGAGAGAAAAATAGCAAGGCAATTTTGCAAGCAATTTATGTATGATTCAAGCGTGCAATCCTGAAGCTACTTAACCAGATAGAAGAACCAGTTCCAAGTGTCTATCTTTTATTCTAGTTCAATTGTAGTAGGTGATTTTACATTGTACCTTTCAGCTTATTTAGAAGCAATTGTATTAGGTACTTAGAGTTTTTAAGTTAGATTTAACTTGAAGTTGTCGGAACAGTTGAGGCTGGGTGCCACAACGAGATTAGAGTTAATCCTAGGTTTACAAAAGAGTTTTTGTATATGCAGTTTTTGGCTCAGTGATTTTAGTAGAGAGTTTGGGAAAATCCTACTGGAAAGTAGGTCGTGGTTTTTTCACCTTTTGAGGCAGGTGTTTTCCACGTAAAATCTATGTGTTCTTTATTTTCTTTACTTATTATTCCGGAAACAGTAGTAGTTGGAACACATAAAAGAACCAGGTCCTTCTATAATCAAGTTAAGCGAAAATTGGGTACCACACAAATCACCCCCCTCTTGTGTGGTATTGAAGTATAAAACATCAATTGGTATCAGAGCGGGTTATCCTTGAAGAGGCTAACACCTTAGGAACAGATCAAGATGAGTGCACCACCTGGAAACTGGGAAGGGCAATCCACTGCTAGGCCTCCACTCTTTAATGGCCAATACTATTCCTGGTGGAAAAATAGGATGAGAGACCACATCATAGGAGAAGACTATGAACTCTGGGACATAGTCACTGATGGTCCCCTAGCTACTACAAAGAAGAATGCTGAAGGAGTGGATGTGCCAAAGACAAGAGCTGACTACACTGCTGAAGATTTGAAGAAATGGGAAAAGATTGCCAAGGCCCAGAACTGGCTTGTGTGTGGACTAGGTCCAGACGAGTATAGCAGGATTCAAAGCTGTACCACTGCCAAGGAGATCTGGGACACTCTACAAGTGGCCCGTGAAGGAACTCCTCAAGAAAAGAGATCAAGAGGAACACTGTTATATTCTCAATTTGAGAATTTCACCATGAAGGAAGGAAACCATCCAAGAGATGTACACAAGGTTCACAACACTAACAAATGAACTTAACTCTCTTGGAAGAATTATCGTTGAAGAAGACAAGGTTGAGAAAATCTTGACAAGGGTCTTGCCAGTAACTTGGGAAAGCAAAATCACTGCTATTCAGGAATCAAAGAACATTTTTACTCTCAAGTTGGATGAGCTGATTGGAAATATCACTGCCTATGAACTGAGAAGGCAAACCATGAAGATGGATGCACCCAAAAAAGAAAGGAGCCTGGCTCTCAGAATAGCTGAAGGTGCAGACCTAGAGGATGATGAAATGGCCATGATCACAAGGGATTTCAAGAAGTACCTAATGAGAGGAAAGGGTTCTTCAAGAGGTATAACCTTCTACAAACCAAGGGCTCCTGAGAAATAGACAAACGAGGGCTGCTACAAATGTGGTAAGACTGACCACATGATCAAGAATTGTCCTCGGTGGGAAATCGAATGGAAGAAGGAAAGGGCTGAACGAAGAAATAGAAAGAAGGAATAGGTTCAATCCAAAAGGAACAAAGGATCAACAAAGGCTATGGTTGCTGCTTGGGGAGAAACCTCAGATGAGGATTTAGAAGATAAAGCTGGAAATGAACAAGCACTTATGGCCATTAGAGAATCAGATGATGAACAAGAGGTAAGTGTGATTCATCTCAAAGACAAGATTAAATTTTTGTCTAAAGAAAGGTTATCTGAATTATTGCTAGACTTCATTGATGAGTCTGAGGTCATATACAATGAGAAGGAACAGCTATCTAGGGAGTGTGTGATCTTAAAAGCCAAGTGCAAAAATCTAGAATCTACGGCTAGTGAGAGTGATAGTAAAAATACCGAGTCGAAGAACCAGGTTCTTCAACTTGACACTAGTATCTTAGAACATAGGTCTGAAAATTTAAAACTAAAATTAGGAACAGGTAAGCAGAAGGCTGATCACACACATATCACCTTAGAAGACAATCTAGGAAAAATGAAGGATGAGCTATACAAGAAAGATGAGCAGATAAGAGTCTTAAAAGAAGACCTAGGCAAGGTAAAGTATGAACTGGATAGAACTTGCAAATGGAATAAGTCTTCTGATGCACTATCCTGGCTACAAGAGCACCACAGTAGCAACAAAAGAGGAATTGGCTATGGGACCCCAGCAACTAAGTGGGATCCCAAAAGCAAGTATATCACACTTCCTGAAAACAAAATCTGCACACACTGTGGCAAGACTGGTGATTACAAAAGTGAATGTAATGCAAAGGAAAAGGCCAGTCAAAAGAACAAAACCTTTGTTCAAGAGAAAAATAGGCTGCCTGGATGGGCCAAAAGGAATTTAATTCACCCCTTTGCCTATATAAAGGGACCCAAACTAGTTTGGGTTCCTAATACTAACCCCTGATTTCGTTTTGCAGGTCCAAGCGAAGGGAAGTAGCCAAATATGTTACATGGATAGTGGCTGCTCAAAACATATGACTGGAAGTAAGAACCAGTTGCTTTCACTTGAGGACTTAAAAGGAGGTAATGTCTCCTTTGGAAATGGGAAGAAAGGTGAGATTATTGGGGTTGGAAAGGTAGGTAAGACAAACTCACATTCCATTGAGAATGTCTACTTGATAGATGGCTTGAAATATAGCCTAATCAGTGTATCACAACTATGTGACAGAGGCAACTCGGTAGCATTCACCTCTACTAAATGCTTTGTGATTAATCTTACCACTGACAAGATTGTTTTGCAGGGAAAAAGAGTTAACAATATTTACATTGTTGATTTATGCACTCTTTCAGAAAATGAACTCACTTGCTTAAGTGTGTTGGACAATGATCCCCTCCTGTGGCATAAAAGACTTGGTCATGCAAGTCTAAATCAACTCAACAAATTAGTCTCCAAGGACCTGGTGATAGGATTACCTAACATCAACTTAAAGGAAGACAAAGTTTGTGAGGCTTGTGCAAGGGGGAAGCAGGTAAGATCCTCCTTTAAAAGCAAGAAGATGGTAAGCACGACCAGGACGATGGAACTGGTTCATATGGATCTTTGTGGTCCAATGAGAACATTGAGCAGAGGTGGTAAGAAATATGTGATGGTAATTGTTGATGATTACTCTAGGTTTACTTGGGTATTGTTTTTAATATCTAAGGATGAAGCATTTGACATGTTTACTGCCTTTGTTAGAAAAACTCAAAAACAACTAGGAAATCAACTTGCATCAATTAGGTCTGATCATGGAACTGAATTTGAAAATGCTAAGTTTGCTGAAATTTGTGATGAGCATGGTATAGATCATAATTTCTCTGCACCTAGGACTCCTCAACAAAATGGAGTAGTTGAAAGAAAGAATAGGACTCTTGAAGATATGGTTAGGACTATGCTTCTTTCTAGTAAACTGCCTCATAGCTTCTGGGCAGAGGCTGTAAATACTGCATTGTGTACCCTATTTTTTCCTGCATATTTTTTATACTCAAAATATTCTCGAAATAGCATGTATATGTCTGCCCAAAAGTTTGGTATTTTTCCTTTAGTTTTAAAAGATTTTTAGATCAATTTATTGTCTATTTTTACACTACAAAATTCAATAATTATTTCCAAACTAGCATTTTTGGTGAATAATTTATTTAATTCTCATATTTACACTAAGATATAATTAAGGTGATCTTTGCATATTTTTTATAAATTTATTTGATATTTCTAAGCTAAAATTGCATAAAATTGCAATTATAGCCTATATTGCGATTAATAGCATTTTACAATTATAAAATTGCTCCCAGTATTTTTAGATTAACATCTATATATTATTAATTAATTCAATGCTTTTAATTTGTTTTTAAAATTATTTCAACTATTTTAATTAAATTAAAAAAGGAAAAATTGGCTATTTAATATATAGCCATCTGTATTTCACTTATAGCCACATTACAGTCCCAATTTAAACCCAATTTCAACCGGCCCAATTCCTAAAATCAACCCAACCCCTGAACCAATTAAATTACCCGACTGGACCCCCCTTTTAAATCACAGCCGTTGATCTAAAAGATCAACGGCCCAAACACACCCTTTCCTTTTTAATTTACCAAACCCCCCCCCCCCCAACCCTAATTCATTTCTCCTAACCCGCCGCCCTTGAATCCCTTTCCTCTCCAATTCTCTCTACAAACCCTAGTCGCCGCCATCCAAGATAGCACTAATCCCTGCAATTCTCGCCGGTTTCCATGGCTTCTCAGGCCATGAAACCCTCATACTCACCTCCTATCGCTCCTGTGTGCTTGGTATTCGAAGGTTTGAGGCTAGACCTCAAAGGTCTCCACTCAGACCTTCACCGATTCGAGGATTCCGGCCATCTCCGGCCTTGCTCCGGTGGCTCTTGGTCTTCTGAGCCTGATTCTGACCTCATCCGACTTAGATCGGACATTTTCGAAGCCTCTCTCATTCTAGGGTTCATCTGAAACCCTAACTATCGAGGTTCTCTCCGATTATTTTTTTTAGATCTGTTATATGTTTGCAATATTGCTTAAGTTTCTTAAACGTTTTCTCTGATTTTCTTTCAAAAAGTTACTTCTTTTCGATTAGGGTTTCTGGTAAAAGTCTCTTGAAAATGTTTCTGACTCTTCTTCTTCTTCTTTTCTTGGTGTGAATCGATCCCTGCTATGTTCTTATTTGCTCCTTTCTGACTCGCATGCTTTTTCGTGTGTTCTTATATTTGCTGTATTATGAAGTTTTCTGTTGTGCTCCGTTCTGTCTCCTACTGGTTTCAATATCATGCTCTCACATGCCTATCTTATGTGTTCCTTTACTGTGTTTTCCTACTGAGTTTTAGTCCTTTGTTTGCCTTTACCAGACTTTGTTCTTTCTAGATGTGTTTCATCGACTATTTCCTTAAGTTTACACTACCCCTTTATCTCCTGAACTCGTTTAAATTCCAAGCTTTTCTTGAAACTTGTTCCCTGTACTTCAAATTAGTTTCTATGTTCTATTCGCCTTGAACCTGCTATTGTGCTTGTATGTTTTCTCATGAGACTCTGAAAGAGGTCTCTGAGTCTGTTTCAATAGCTTGCCTTCTCATCTCTGTGTCGAATTCGAGTTTAAAAACCCTAAGATTTGGGGGTTTCTTTGGCAATTTTGATTTTGTGTTTGGACAGGGGTTCTACTTTGAAACCTTCAACTCTCAAACTTACTCCGAGTTTATGAACTAAATTTGAACTTTTTCTGCGTTTGTTATTTTGAAACTTTCTTGCTAGTCTTTCGTAATTAGCATGACATCCTTCTTGCTTGACCTGTCTATGTGTTTTATATATGAGAGCTTCTCTTTCAAAGGTTTTGCCAACTGTTAATTGATTCTGAATCCCTTTAATGTTGCTTACTTGATTGTTACTGATTTTTCCCTAAATTAAACTTTCCTTTACCACTTTTCTGACTCGGTTCAATCGAACAAGGCTTTCAACATGGTTCTTTTACTGGCTGTTTTACTGATTCCCTTTCCTTGTTTTTCACAAATCAAGTACCACTAGACTTTAACCTAAAATAGTTTTTATGTATTTACCCTTTATTGTACTGCTTGGGAAAATATTCTGATTGACCCTTTCCTTAATTATCTTTACCCGTTGGAAATCAGAATCCCTTAATTGAAGGGAAATTGATTTTCTAGGTTATTTTCCTTACCTTTTCTTACTTACTTGTTGCACTATAAAAAGGGCCTTCCCTTCTATACTTTCAACACTCCTCATTCACTGATTTTCGAATCACACACTCTCTTGCACTCTTTACTCTCTTCTGAGATCTTTTGCATTGCTTGCTCGCAATTTGGCTTACCAAAGCTTCTGCTTTTCGTTTATTTTTCTGAAACTTGTATATCCTACTTTTGATTCTAGCATCAACTCCAATGTGTTTATTTACAAGCTTTTATCCCCATGCCTACTTTACTGCTTTGTACAGTTCAACTTTAAAGTAATGCTTATGTCTTGCTATCTGTTGCTGCAATGAATCCCTATCCCCATCCCCCTTTTATATGCTTGGGCTGTAGTTTAAGACGTGGCAATATACAAAGTTATTATCATGGATTAAAACTGGGTTCTTTGGATCCTAGCCTCTTTCAATTTCCCATACCCCATTCCCTTATGTGTATTGAGTTAAGGTATAGCCTGGCAGCATCCAAGTTGCTGTCCAGGGCTGAACCTGACCTTCAAAAGGTCCTAACTATTTAAATTTTAAGCTGACCGGCTGGTCAGGGGTATGCCAGCATTCCAGTTGCTAGGCATGACCACCAGCCTGCCCTGGCTCCCCCTATTTCCCTTTCATTGCACTTACACTTACTCCTAGTCTCTAAGTTCTGTCCCCCTCCTATGAGCCTTGCCTTGGGACCTTGAGTTCCCTCTGAACTTGGACATTTGAGGGCTGGCCCTTCCACACTGCACTATGTTCTTAACTTTGCAATGATATTTGGTGTGTAAGCATTGCCTGGAATTCTTAAAGTTCCTTGGAACTTTGACACATCCCAAATAAGAGAAAGGCTTTGAAAATCCGATCCTGGAAGTTGGTTTATCTCATATTATTAGACTTTGAGTCTGGATTAGGCTGATTAGATGTAGATGTAATCACTGATGTAATTTTATTATTCTTTCTGATTCGCTTGGTCTGTAATAAGCTTTGTAAATAACTTTGTAATAACTACTGGGGTATAGTGAAAGGGGATGGGATTGAATGCATTCCAAAGGGGTAGAAATCATGTCTATAAGATATTTACTATTTAAAATTCTGCATTTTCACATAGAAATCATGTCTATAGGATATTTACTCTTTAAAATTCTGCATTTTCACATAGAAATCATGTCCATAGGGTATTTACTTTCAAACACTGCATTTTCACGTAGATACCATGTCTATAGGATATTTACTCTTTAAAATTCTGCATCTCGCCTAGAAACCATGTTCATAGGGTTATCACTTTCAAAGCCTGCATTTTTCACATAGATACCATGCCCATAGGTTTTCTGCACTTTGTAATAATACCATGGCAATAAATCGATAATGAAGCTTTGCATATTGTATAAATAATATGCCTATAGGACTTCCTGCACTTTGCATATACATTTGTCATTAGGCAAGCCTGCTTATAGGAGTTAAAATAACTCATTACATATAGATAACATGCCTATAGGATCTCTGCTCAAAATCAGTTACACCTAGAAAGCATGCCTATAGGAACTATCAATTTAATCAAAATCGCCACTCGTTCCTAAGTTTAAATCCAGTGGCAATTTGTTTAACACTCGTAGAGATTATAACTAATGACTTTTTGCAATCAGTTATTCCTCCGTCCCTGGATTAATAGATATCATGCCCCTGTTTAACATACAAATAGTTAGATAAATAATCAACTGTCAGTTTTTGACAACTACATCTAAGCAGGACTAATTTGGACTCCCTATCTGGGAAATATGTGGTAAATCAATTCTTCCTACGCTAATATTTATTAATGACCTAAACAGTATGTATAAGACATTCTAAACAATTCGTTTCTTTAAGTGAGGAGGCCTAGTTGAGCCTTTAATTGTTCTTATTTCCCCATTAACTGCTTTATGTGTTTTGTTTGTCGCCCTAGAATTTTATCCTTTTAAAACCCCTGAAAAGCCAAGCTCCCTTCCTTTTAGGATTAGTAGTCCTAAACGCCTCTGGGACTGATAGGTGGGACGGGTAATAGCATGCAGTAGATAACGATACCATTCCGCTCTTAAATACCTTAACGGGTGGGAAGGGTAGACATGGAGATGATGGTCACATGATAACGCCATGCGTACGATTGATTACCAGTGTTGTGTGGATGATCCATGTGTTTTACAAACCTTGGACCCCCTTTCCTTTATGTGACTTTGTTTAATATCAATAAAATTCTGTCTTTTCAACTTCCCAAAAACCCCTCTTTTATTTTATTGCATTATTCCTTTTTCCCCTAAATTTTTCTTCTTTGTCTTGATTAATTTTCTGCATTTAGACCCTCCCTCAAACAAATTGTAGATCATCTAGACCTTGATTCCAACATGCTTGTTACGTATCTATTTGTAACCCTTATGTGTGAAGTTATTTGTATACTTATTTGCATTAAAGTCACAACATAGCATGGCCGGGAACCACACTAGTGGATCTTGAGGGGTGCCTAACACCTTCCCCTCGAGATAATTTCTAGCCCTTACCCGAACTCTGGTTTTCAAACTCAAAACTCTCAGTGTCCTAATGCACTTAATCATTAGGTGGCGACTCTTGAATTCCAAAAAAAACCCAATTCCCACACGGGAATAGTGTTGTCTTCTCAAATGTCGTAAACCTGATTTCGCGAGAAAAAAGGGGCGTCGACAGCATGTCGACTCTGCTGGGGACCTCTTTAGGCTTTTACCATTACATGTTATTCGTGACTTTATTGCTTTTTTATTGCTTTTATTTAATGTCTTTATCTCTCTTCTACCTCGAAACTGACTTGGGTTTTTGTTTTTTTTTCTTTCTTTAACACTTTCATTTGCTGTTTTCCTCCAATACCGTTGTAATTTTCGAGCAATTATTGTAATCATTATGAACGTGACAATTTGTTTCATTTTTTGTAATTGCATCTTCAACATCATATTCCACTCGTGCCAACCAAATACCATAGCAACGCTTGATGAGTTGTTGCGCTCTTCCGATATTATTACCCCCTAAATTTGGCAAAGGCATATTTGCGGTAAAACCAGTCGATCAGCGGTGCAATCGACGGTTCCGTGCCTTTCCCTCTTGAGTTGTCCGCTCAAGGGTACCGGTCTAGCACCTCATAGAAACCTTATTCTATTTAATTGTTCATGCATCACTGTCAAACCTAGTCGAGTCAGTTATGCTGTCCACATAATGACTCTTTAAGATAGCCTTGTCCAAAATCCACTAGGTTCCCCTGGAACCCAAACGGGCAACACCATATTCTGTGCATTTATTTGGAGAACTAAATGCCATTATGCTAATTATTGATTTAAATAGTCGAGTCCGGTTGGGGTAAGGGTCTAACCATGTTGTTTTGCAGGAAATGAATGACGAAGTCCCCAACTTCGGTATGGTTAGCACGCCCTCACTCTTGCTGCCCTGGTGGAGGAATCTCCCATCAAGTGACCAAATCAATGAATGGAAAGAGAGGGTCACCAAGGCTAGCGATAAAGCTGGAATATCTGGAATACAATCTGCTGGAATTGGAGGGGAAAGTGAGGAAGAGAGTCACTGACTGCCAGAACGCTGAGGGAAACGAAGGAGAACGCCTGGCAAAGGCATTTTTACTGGAGAATCTGCGTGAGCTGGAGGATCTGATCAACGAGAGCATTCAACCTGCGGAGGGTCCTTCAAGGAAAAAATAGTTAGGAGTCTTTTCTTTTGCTTTAAAATGTAATAAGGCCAATGGCCATTAGTGACATTTTATTTCTTGCAATTTTATTGTTGTTTTGGGATTCGTCTTATTTTTATCAATAAAAATGAGGCATTTAGCATTATAAGTTCTCCAAATCAACTTGTCTCTAGGCCTACCTCGGGCGCAACGAGGCACCCAATTTAGGACACGATTCATATTCTTATACTACGTGTTTAAATATTGCAATATTTTTCTCGGAATCCATACTAACTTGTTACCTTTTTGTTTTTTTTTCTTTTATTTTTATTCCCCTCGCCAAAAGGTTAGTTCATGCACTCTGGCATCATCGTTCTACTCCACAATATCTAAAGGCCCTCCACCTCCCCCTCCTCCAAGTCCTACCAGAAACAAGAGCAAAGCAAAAATGGAAGACTTGAACAGCGTCAGGAAGGAGAACTCAGCTGAAAGGGTAGAGGTTCCTCAGGGTATTCAGGTGTCCAAAGAAAGTGTCGCCCAGCTCGAACAGAAGCTACTGAAATTTCAAGAAGAACTAGACCAAGTCTGGAACTTGGCGAGCTTGTCATTCTCCCTCCCTACTCCAGACGTCAACTTTCCCAATGCTCAACACCCCATACCTCCACAGAACATCCCGAAGCCGCAGAAACAACCCGCTACTCATCAAAATTGCAACACATGTCACAACAACACCCCACTCCTCATACCTGAACCATGAAATGATCATCCCCACCACACTCCCATCTATGTGGAAACCCTACCACAATACACTCAGCCCATTACAAACACACCGGAGTCTGATGACAAAGACTCTCTCATCAAAAACCTGGCTGCCGAGCTCAAGAAACTGACTAGCCGAGTCCAGGGTGTTGAAGGAAACAAAGGTATTGAGGGGTTGAATTATGAGGATCTTTGCATTCAGCCAGACGTCGAACATCTCGAGGGGTACAAACCTCCTAAGTTTGAAATGTTTGACGGCTCAGGGGATCCTAGAGTCCACTTAAGGACATACTGTGATAAGCTAGTCGGCATAGGAAGAGATGAAAAGATTCGCATGAAACTCTTCATGAGAAGTTTGAAAGGCGATGCGCTATCTTGGTACATCAGCCAAGATCCCAAGAAGTGGACAAGCTGGGTGGGAATGGCGTCCGACTTCATGGACAGGTTCAGATTCAATACAAAAAATGCACCAGATGTCTTCTACATCAAGAATCTAAAAAAGAAACCTACTGAGACATTCCGCGAGTATGCTACTCGACGGATATCCGAGGTTGCTAAGGTCAGGCCAGCCTTAGAAGAAGAACAGATAAACAGATTTTTCGTCCGAGCTCAGGATCCACAGTATTATGAGAGGCTAATGCTGATAGAGGGACAGAAATTCTCCAACATCATCAAGCTAGGAGAAAGGATCGAGGAAGGCATTAAAAGCGGTATGGTCACTAATTTCGAGGCATTACAGGCTACCAACAAAGCCCTGCAATCTGGGGGCACGTCCAAGAAAAAGGATGCGAGTGTCGTGATGGTTGCACAGAGAACAAAGTCCCCAGTAAAATACCAAGCCTACCAGGTACCCCCTCTCACATACCAACCTATCCCCAATTACCAAGCACCTCCGCCCTCTTACCAAATTCCATCACCTGCTTACCAATCATCTCCCTCCCCCACATATCAACCTACCTCACCAAGATATTCCCAAACCGCACCCGTCTACCAAGCCTATAATGCTCAGCCTTCTCACTACCAATCACCTCCCGCCTGCCAAAACATCCCCAGGCCACGCCCTAATTTCGACCGTAGACCTCCCAAGAAATACACCGCCATCGCCGAACCAATCAACCAGCTATATGAAAGACTCAAAGCAGTCGATTACGTCACCCCAATCCTTGCCATAACTCCAGAAAATCCTTCCCAAAGGGTCAATCCAAACAAAACCTATGCATACCATTCCGGCATGAAAGGGCATACCATTGATGAGTGCCGATCTTTGAAAGATAAAATTCAAGCTCTAATTGACAACAAAATCATCGTGGAGAAAGAGCCTGCTCCTAATGTTTGCAACAATCCCTTGCCTGATCATAAGGGTGGAGGCGTGCATATGATCGAAGTAGAAGATGATTGGACCCCAAAGGGTCAATTGGATTGATTGCCGAAAGTGACGAGCCCAAGAAACCAACAGTCACACTGAATCCAATCGTAGTCCAGATCCAGCCCTCTGGGCATGCTGAAGTAAACATGTCCGTGCCTCTCGAGTTTGAAACACCGTCATCCACAAAGACCGCAGAGCCAATTGAGGTGGAGTTTGGGTCTCCAAAGGCACTTGCACCATTTGAAGTTGTTGTATTACCTCACAAAACAAGGGTGCCCATTCCTGTAGCAATGTCAGCCATAACGCCATTCCATACACAGGCCATTCCTTGGGATTACACCGCCGAGGCAAGAAGGAAGGGAAAAACTAGGTCTGGAGAAGCAATTGCAGCACGGGGTATGACCAGAACCGGCAGAATTTATACTCCGGAGCACTTAGTTGAATCAAATAAGCAGGCCTCTGGACGGCCTATTGAAACTGGGCCCGATGATCTCTAGCGGAAGATACAGGCGAAAGAATACTCAGTTGTTGATCAATTAAATAAAACACCAGCGCATATCTCCATTCTAGCTCTACTGCAGAGCTCCGAGACACATAAGAATGCCCTGATGAAGATACTGAGCGAGGCGTATGTACCTAGTAACATAACTGGAGGAGAGATGGCAAACATGGTCGGGCAGATATTGGAGAGTCATAAGATCACTTTCCACGAGGATGAGTTGCCCCCTGAAGGTTTAGGCCACAACAAAGCGTTGCACATCACTGTGCAAAACGAAGACTATTTCATCACCAGGACTTTGATTGACGGAGGGTCCAG
>NW_017672621.1:179423-180162 GCF_001879085.1 Nicotiana attenuata
GACTACCGGGACCTACAACCGGGCCAGTCCAAAAGACGACTTCCCCTTACCGAACATACACATCCTGATCGACAACTGCGCCAAGCACGAGCTACAGTCATTCGTCGATTGTTTTGCCGGATATCATCAGATATGGATGGACGAAGAAGACATGGAGAAAATGGCTTTCATCACACCGTGGGAAATGTATTGTTACAAGATGATGCCGTTTGGATTAAAGAATGCTGGGGCCACCTACATGAAGGCCATGACTACTATTTTCCATAACATGATACACAAAGAGATCGAGGTGTATGTAGACGACGTCATCATCAAATCCAAGAGAGCCACTAATCACATGGAAGATCTGAGGAAGTTCTTCAACAGACTGAGAAGGTACAACTTGAAACTGAATCCCTCCAAATGTGCGTTCGGGGTTCCCGCCGGAAAACTGCTTGGGTTCATCGTAAGTCGCCGAGGAATAGAGCTGGATCCGTCAAAGGTTAAAGCCATTCAGGAATTGCCACCGCCAAAGAACAAGAAAGAGGTTATGAGTGTCACGACCCAAACGGAGGGCCATGACTAGCACCCGGCCATACTTACCGAGTACCAACATACATTTTATCTAACCTTCTTTATTATCTTTTAGGGCTGACGAAATCAATATAAATGGTAGACATGGGTCATGGACAACCAACAATAAAATATGATGGCATGAACATACATAACATGGGATGACTAGACAATCAAGAAACTATAT
>NW_017672622.1:0-77209 GCF_001879085.1 Nicotiana attenuata
TTTCTTGTTTCTTGCTGCTAGTATAAACAATTGCTCCCATACCCTCATTCCCCTATATGTGCTGAGTTAAGGTATGGCCTGGCAGCATCCCAATTGCTGCCCAGGGCTAAACCTGGCCTTCAATAAGGTCTTAACTCCCCAATTCTAAGGCTGACATGCTGGTCAGGGGTGTGCCAGCATCCCAGTTGCTAGGAATGACCATCAGCCAGCCCTGGCTCCCCCCTAATTCCCTTTCATTGTATGGGTAATTCCTAAGGCTATTTTTGAATTGTTTGGTTGGTAATTTGCTAGATATTGTTCGTTCGGAGGCTTGTTTGAAAGGCAAAGCTGTGGTTGAGCTTTGAGTGGTCTTTGGAGCGAGGTAAGTGTTGAGTTTAACCTTGACTTGAGGGAATTAGGAACCCTCGGACTATGTGCTATGTGAATTTCATGTGAGAGGCGTATATACGAGGTGACACGTGCTTATACGCCGCTGAATTACTTGTTTTTCCTGATCTTCCGCAGTTCTTTAATTATCTTCTTCCCTGTCTTAAATGTTATATGCCCTAAATGCTTTCCATGCTTATTTGCTACCTGTTAATCAATGTCCTCTCCTGTTAATGATGTTAGATCTTTTCATAGTTTCGTGATTCCCTGCTATTTGCTAAAACCGACTTACTTACACCTTCTAATTATCAATTACTGGAATGGTCTCGTTGTGTAGTATTACTTATGTATATTCCTATGTTGTAAAGGCTTCCTTTTTGGTTCAGTTTGGTATTTATTGATCGTAAAGGTTTCATGGTTTGAATTGTTAATTTGACTGTGCACATTGAGTATTTTGCACTGATATGGTGGGATCGGGTTGCACGCCGCAACAAGAGAAATAAGGTCGGATTGATATGGTGGAATAAGGGTAACTTTGTACTGTACAGTGGGATTGGTTTGCACTCCGCAATAGGTGGAATAAGGGTGGATTGATATGGTAAAATAAGGGTAAATTATGATATTGATATTGATATATGATGGGATCGGGTTGCGCGCTGCAACATATATATGTTATTTACCATTGTTGATGTTATTACAGTGAAATAAGGGAGGATTCTGGGTTGTCCGGTGGGATTGGGTTGCGCGCCACAACAACCTATGTGTTTCTATTTCCTTGAGCTGTGTTGGTTTTTAGTATTTTCATTTGAAACCCTAAGGATTGGTAATTCTGAACGACACTTGACTTTTTTTTTGAGGTTGTAGCTATTATCTTCAGTTGACTGTCTTATTTTGTTCTGCATTTCCTTTTTTGCCTTTATTATATACCGCGTACATGTTGTAGTGTAGGTGACCTTCCTTAGCCTCATCACTACTTCATCGAGGTTAGCCTCGACACTTACAGAGCTGCAAGCACGATCTGATCTTGTAGGCCAAGTTTCTCCACAACCCTCGATAGGATGATATTTGCTGAGCTACTGGATCCACTTAAACACGCTTAATTTGAACTTTATTTAATAAGATAGAGATTACCAGAGCGTCATTGTGAGGCTGAGAAATTCCTTTTGCCTCCTTGTTGTTGAATGATACGGTGCCTTCTAGCACATAGTCTCGGGTCCGTTTCTCCCTAGTAATTGATACCTTAGTGCATTTGAACACGGGCCCTTGTGGAATATCGACCCCTTCGACGATCATATGAATTACATGTTACGGCTCCTCATGCTCAATTTTCTTGTTGGCGTCCCTTTCCCTGAAATGATTCTTAGCTCGATCACTTAGGAATTCTCGAAAGGTGGCCCTCATTGAATAAACGGGCTACCTCCTCTCTCAATTGCTTACAATCCTCGGTCTTGTGACCATGCGTGCCATGATATTTACACATCAGATTAGGGTTCCTTTGGGAAGGATTGGTCTGTATGGGCCTAGGCCATTTGGTATCTTTGATTATTCCAATTGCTAATACAATGCCTGAAGCATCAACACTAAAATTATACTCCAACAATAGAGGTGCCTCTGTTGGGTCGGCGTACTTATCAAAACCATTTTTGCTCATGAGTCCCTGAGAATTCTGTCCTCGATCGCTTCTCCGATCGTTCCGGGCAAAAATGCATCTTGAACCACTGTTCTTGCAATCCAAGGTGTACAATTGATATCGGTCCTTGTTCGATCTTGGCTCTCTGTCGATGTCCCTCTGATTTTTGGCGGTTGACCTGTTGGGTGCGCTGAACCGAAAAGAGCTCCTAATTGGTCATCCTCGACCTTGATATTCGATTGGTACCGATTGTGTACATCTGCCTAAGTTACAGCCGGATATTCGATCAGATTTTGCTTCAGCTGACGTGATGCTATCGAACTTCGTTCATTCAATCCCTGAGTGAAAGCTTGAACGGCCCAATCATCCGTGACTGGTGGTAACTCCATGCGTTCCATTTGAAATCGGGATACAGACTCCCTTAATATTTCATTATCCCTCTGTATTACTTTAAATAGGTCTGATTTCCTTGTCGCAACCTTTATGGCTCCGACACATTTATGAAAGAGTCAGCCAATATGGCAAACTATTCGATAGAATTTGGTAGTAGATTGTGGTACCAAATCATTGCTCTGTTCGATAGGGTTTCCCCGAACTTCTTCAATAAAACAGATTCGATCTCGTCATCTTCCAAATTGTTACCCTTGATTGCGCATGTGTAGGAGGTGACATGCTAGTTGGGATCGGTGGCCCCGTTGTATTTAGGTATGTCCCGCATACAAAACTTCTTTGGAATGGGTTTCGGAGTCACACTCGAAGGAAACGGATATTGTACAAATTTCTTTGAATCCATCCCTTTCAAGATTGGTGGTGCCCTCTGATCAACTTGGGAGTTGTATGTTTCCACTTTTTTATCATTAGCTTCGATTTTTTTCTCTCCTAACCCAATTCTCTTGGTGAGCTCCTCGAGCATTTTCATTATTGTAGGATCAGTTCCCGATTCGTTACCATTCGACCTCTATGGCACTAGCTCGATATGACGAGTGATTTCTGGCTCGACCCCACTTGGAGTTCTTTGTTGATTTTGTAGCTGAGCAATAGCGGCCTACTGAGCCTGTAGCATTTCGAATATCACTTGGAGACTAACTCCTCCGTCTCCTCTACCCTATGTACCTTGGCCACCAGATTGGCCTTCTCTGCGTACACTCCCTTCGGGGTCCGCGCCTAGGTCCGTATTTAAAGCAACGTGCGAACTGACATCGACTGGATTGACAACTGGTTCTCCCCCGAGATTAGCTTGTGGCACCTCGACTCCTGGAGCAATTACATTATCATTTTCCCGGTGAAACCTGAGACCATCGTCACCATGTGTGGTGCGTTTTGTGAGTTTGACATATTTTAACCTGACAGCAAAGATANTGGATTGGTTGTCACCTTATCATGCTATATTGGATTGTCACGCCAAGACGGTGACCTTAGCCTTTGATAACTAGGGATTCTAGTTCATTTTACACTCCTTTTTACTTGAGTTTTGATTAGAAATGTGTACAAACAATTCCAAAAGGCTTACATGTTGTACTTGCTTGCAGGGTTTGGTCAAGAAAGTGACAAGAGGTCAAAACCAGCTCATAAAGGAGTGAAACCTGCATAAGTACCAAGAACAAGTCAAAGCACAGCTGAAACAGACCCACCGCGGCCGCAATCCATTTAATGCGGTCCGCGGTGATGAGATTCAGAGAGGTGCAAATTATGGAAGCTCAAGCATTGCGGCCACAGTCCATTTTGTGCGGACCGCAGTAGCCTCACCGTGGCCGCAATTCATTTTATGCGGTCTGCGGAGCAGAGATTCAGAGAGCTGGGATTGTAGAAAATTGGAAGTCCACAGCAGCCGCAGACCATTTTGTGCGGGCCGCAGTGAAGCCACCGCGGCCGCGGTACATTTTGTGCGGTATGCGGTGGCCAGATTCAGAGACTCCGAAAGTCATGCTAAAAAGCCTCATCGCGGCTGCGGTGCATTTTCCGCGGTACGCGGCACCTCCGTAGGGGTATTTTTGTCCAGAAAATTCGGCCTTGTATAAATACTACTTTTTCAGATTTTTAGGGTATCTTTATCTTAGCTGAACACATGAACGACGGTTTTAGCCCATTTTGAGTAATTTGTAGCTTGTTTAACACTAAATCTTCAATTCTTAGTTTGTAATCATACTTTATGGGTTATTCTTCATCTAATTACATGTTTTCTTCCATTATTATGAGTAGCTACACCCATTAGCTAGGGTTGTGGCACAACCCTAGTGTGAGTATTTAATGGGTCTTGTGTTTTAATGTTTAGATATTTATGGGTGGTTGATATTTGGACTAATTTGTGTATTCTATGTTGAATTAGTGGTTGCAAACACTAATTTGTGCCTTTATGACCTGGGCTCTTCTTGAGAAAGAGAGTTTGAGTTTAGAAAAATTAGTCCCACAAGGAATTGGGGTGTATTCAAGAGATTGATAGCCCCAATTAAAGGGTTAAACCTAGAGATAGTAATACCCGATTTGAATCTTTATTGCTTGCACAAATCTTGACACCCAATTGGTCTTGAGAAAGTCAATTAGGGCAAAGTCACTCCAGCTACCGAGAGGTATAGAGTGAGTAGTTTCGTGCATTGGTTATATCACAATCCCCAACATAACATCTTTGCCTTAAGCATTAGAATCCGTCAAATGTTCACCTAGGAGAAAGTCACTTCCCTAGTGCCTCGTTATCCATTTAGAAAACCCTTCAAGTACTACTTCTTAGTTTAATTTAACATCTCTTTAGCATAATATTAGAAGTAACAAACAACAAATATGATTGGAAGCGTAAATAAGAGCACTACGCATTGCCAATTTGGATAGGAAACCAAATCCCAACCAATTCTAGCTCCCTGTGGATTCGATCCCGACCATCTTGGGTAAAAGCTGCTTCGACCACTCTTTCCACCTTGTAGTGGTGTAGGGTTGGCTCCGATCACTTTTTGGCGCCGTTGCCGGGGAGCTAACGGTTTTGTCTATCTATCTAAATAGTTTTGTGTATTGTATTTCTTTCCTTCTGTGATACTAATTTGTGTGTGTCGCCAATTCAGGTACCAAAATGGCGGCAAACAACAACAACAATGGCCCTCTTGGAAATGTGATCCCAGGGGAGGAGGTTGATGATAACGGAGATAATGAGGTGCCTCTAGTACCTCAAGCACAAAGGAGAGGCCGCCAGGCCAATGATAATGTCCCAGACCCTCCCCCACCACCTTCAAGAGTGGCTCCTCGAGTGCTTCCCAACCAAGGGTATGCCAGTGCAATTGTCCCACCCCGTATTCGGGCGGGCAATTTTCAAATTACAAATGTGATGCTGACCTTGTTGGAGCAGCGAGGGTACTTCGCAGGTGCTCCCCATCAGAATGCTTACAAGCACCTTAAAGGTTTCGTGGATACTTGTTGGGAGAGCAAGCAAACAAATGTGTCCGAGGATGCACTACGGTTGAGATTATTCCCTTTCTCATTGAGAGGGAAGGCTTTGGACTGGCTTGAACGGCTTCCCAACCATTCCATCACTACTGGGGATGAGTTGGCGGATAAATTCATTGCGAAGTTTTTCTTACCGGGGCACATGGAAACTCTGAGAGATGAGATCTTAGCCTTCAAACTGAAGCCCAATGAACCATTGCACGAGATATGGGAGAGATATCGGACTATGGTCAAGGAGTGTCCCAACAATGACATGACTGAGGCAATGATACAATAGACTTTCTACTAGGGCATTAATACCACTAATCAATGCATAGTGAACCAACTCGGCGGGGGCAATTTCATGAACACACCATATGATGAGGCTAATGCATTTCTGGATGAGATGGCTGATACGTCCTCCGCTTGGCAAAGTAGAGCAAATGTGCCACAGGGTGACCCCACGGTCATTCACTTGCACAAGGAGCTTCATGATCATGGGCAGACAATAGCAGAATTGACAACCACAATGAACCAGCTAGCAAAGGCACAAGTACAACAGGTTCAAACTCCACGACAAGTAAATGCTATGGAGGGTGTCAATATGCTAGTGGACAAAAGGAGACAAAGAAGCCAACAAAACCAAGGGAGTTCGGATCAATTTGACCAAGACTATGGTGGGTTCCAAGATGAAGGGTATGTTGAGCAGAATGAAGAAGTACAATACGTGAACAACTATCAAGGCCAAAGGGGCAATTCTTCCAACCAACAACAATGGAGATCCCAAGGCAATTGGGGAAATCAACAACAACAATGCAACAATAATTGGGGGGACAACAATCAAAATCCAAATTGGGGCAGCTAGAATAGTAATCAGAACAATCAAGGTAATTGGAATGGCAACAACTGGGGTGGAAACAACAACCAGGGGGGTTGGAACAACAACAACCAAGGAAATCGGGGTCAAGGCTTTCAAAGGCCCCCAATGTATCAACAACCCAACAATCCACCCCCATTTCCATCCCAAGGTCCTAGTTCATCGAACCATGAAATGGAAAGAATTGAAATGATGTTCGAACAGATGATGAAGAAGAATGCTGACTCGGATGCTTAGTTGGCTTCACACAATACTTCAATCAGGAACTTGAAGGTTCAATTAGGCCAAATATCACAATGCCTTAAGGGGGCTCTACCTAGTGATACGATGGTCAACCCAAAAGGTGGGAACAATATTGGGCATACCATGGCGGTAACTACAAGGAGTGGACAAGGCGGTGATGTGAATGCCTCCAAACAACAAGAAATTTTGAGTGATGAAGTTGAGTTGCAAGAGAGTGATGTCTCTTTGGTGGTTGAGAATGTGATTGAGGAGAACTTGAATGAAGAAGTGAGGATTGATATCCAAGATAACGAGGTGGAAATACAGAATGACGTGAACCCGTCTAGGGAACACGTAATAGACATGCCGGAAACTGTTGTGCCTAAAGCCAAGGCACCTTTGCCAAGGCCACCTCCACCTTATCCTCAAAGGCTAGCGAAGCAGAAAAATGAGAATCGGTTTAAGAAATTCATTGACATGATGAAGAGCTTATCCATTAATGTGCCTTTGGTGGAGGCTCTAGAACAAATGCCGGGTTATGCTAAATTCATAAAAGACTTGGTGACGAAGAAAAGATCCATGGATTGTGAAACTATCAAGATGACCCACTAAGTTAGTGCAATAGTGCATTCTATGGCTCCGAAGCTAGAAGACCCCGGTGCTTTCACCATTCCTTGCACCATTGGTAGTGCAAACTTTGTAAAAGCCCTATGTGATTTGGGGGCAAGTATCAACTTGACGCCCTACTCAGTTTTCAAGACTTGGGTATTGGGCAACCAAGGCCGACTTCCATGAGATTGCAAATGGTGGATAGATCAATGAAGAGGCCATCGAGTATTATTGATGATGTTCTTGTCCGGGTGGAAAAATTTATCTTGCCGGCTGATTTTGTGATTCTTGACTACGAGGTTGATTTTTAGGTGCCTATAATCTTGGGAAGACCTTTCGTTGCAACCGGGAAGGCCTTAGTTGATGTGGAAGCAGGGGAACTCACTTTCCGAGTAGGTGATGAAAAAGTGGTCTTTCATGTGTGCAAGTCAATGAAGCAGCCCAACTGTACTGAAGTGTGTTCATTTGTGAATCTTGTCACGACAGTGATAATTGATGATACTAGTGCAATGATCAATGTGGAGGACCAGCGGTATTTTTGAATCCTGATGTAAATGAGGATGAAGGCCGGGTGGAGTGTGTTAATGCTTTACATGGAATGGACTCTTACTCTTATGAGCCCCGGAAGCTCTCTTTGGATCTTGAGAATAGGAAGACTCCACCAACAAAGCCCTCAATTGAGGAACCTCCCGTGTTGGAGTTGAAGCCGTTGCCTCCACACCTCATGTATGAATTCTTAGGCCCTAGTTCAACTTTGCTAGTTATTCTTTCCTCTTGTCTTACTAACATGCAGGTAGATGCCACATTGGCGGTGCTCCAAAAATGGAAGAAGGCAATTGGATGGACTTTAGCTGATATTCGGGGAATAAGCCCCGCATTTTGTATGCACAAGATTATTCTTGAAAATGATGCAAAGCCCTCCTTGGAACATCAAAGGAGGTTGAACGAGGCAATGCAAGAAGTTGTAATAAAAGGGGTGATCAAGTGGTTGGATGCCGCCCCATCTCTGATAGCTCTTGGACTTCACCGGTGCAATGTGTGCCGAAGAAGGGTGGCATGACCGTGGTGATCAATGCGCAAAATAAACTAATTGCCACAAGGACAGTCACCGGATGGAGGGTGTGCATGGATTATCGCAAGTTGAACAAGGTGACCCGCAAGGATCACTTTCCATTGCCTTTTCTTGATGATATGCTAGACAGACTTGCGGGGCGTGCTTTCTACTGTCTCTTGGATGGGTATTCTGGGTACAACCAAATTTTGATTGCTTCGGAAGATTAGGAGAAGACTACCTTCACTTGCCCTTATGGTACCTTTGCCTTTTCTAGGATGCCATTTGGGTTGTGTAACGCACCGGCTACATTCCAGCGGTGTATGATGGCCATTCTCACCGACATGGTGGAAGATATTTTGGAGGTGTTCATGGACGACTTTAGTGGGGAGACTCATTTGATGAATGCTTGAAGAATCTTGATAGGGTGTTGGCCAGATGTGAAGAAACCAATCTTGTGCTCAATTGGGAAAAATGCCACTTCATGGTTGAGGAGGGCATAGTCCTTGGCCACAAAATTTCAAAGCATAGTATCGAGGTGGACAAGGCTAAAATTGAGGTGATTTCAAGGCTCCCTCCCCCTACTTCTGTCAAAGGGGTTAGGAGTTTTGTTGGGCATACGGGGTTCTACCGGAGATTTATCAAGGATTTTTCTAATGTAGTTAATCCTTTGTGCAAGATTTTGGAAAAGGATGCCAAGTTCGTGTTCAATGAGGGTTGTATGCAAGCTTTCGAACATCTCAAGCACAAGTTGACTACCACTCCTATTATTACCGCACCTAATTGGAGCTTGCCTTTTGAGCTCATGTGTGACGCGAGCGATGTTGCGGTTGGGCGGTTTTGGGTCAAAGAGTGAATAAAATGTTTCATCCGGTGTACTACGCGAGCAAGACCATGAACGATGCTCAAGTGAACTACACGGTGACTGAAAAAGAGCTTTTGGCTATTGTGTTCGCAATGGAAAATTTTTGACCGTATCTGATGGGCGCCAAAGTCATAATTCATACCGATCATGCTGCACTCTAGTACTTGATGACTAAGAAGGATTCCAAAGCTAGGCTGATGCAATGGGTCTTGTTACTTCAAGAGTTTGATTTGGAGATTGTGGATCGGAATGGTTATGAAAACCAAGTGGCGGACCACTTGTCCCGCTTGGAGGAGGAGGGGAGGCCTCGTGATGGCCTAGAGATCAATGACTCATTTCCCGACGAGCAACTCCTTTCTGTGTCGGTGAAGGATATGCCATGGTTTGCGGACGTTGCTAATTTCCTTGTGACTAGTATAATCCCGTGTGAGCTATCTTCTAACCAAAGGAAAAGGCTCAAACGGGATAGTTTGGATTTCTATTGGGATGAGCCATACTTTTTCAAGATATGCACTGATGGTATGATGCGAAGGTGTGTCCCAGAGGAGGAGCAATTGAGTATCTTAGAGGCTAGTCATTCCTCTCTCTATGGTGGTCATCATGGTGGGGAGAGGACAACTTCGAAGGTTCTTAGTTGTAGGTTTTACTGGCCAACTTTCTACAAAGATTCAAGTGAACTTGTGAAGAGGTGCGATGAATGTCAAAGAGCGGGCGGAATTTTGAAGAAAGATGAGATGCCTCTCAATACTATTCTTGAAGTTGATATTTTTTATGTATGGGGCATTGATTTCATGGGCCCGTTTGTTAGCTCGTGTGGGAACACATACATTCTAGTGGCGGTTGACTATGTTTCAAAGTGGGTCGAGGCCATGGCTTTACCCAACAATGAGGCCCAGAGTGTTGTTGCATTTCTCAAAAAGAGCATTTTTACTAGGTTTGGCACTCCTCGTGCAATCATAAGTGATGGGGGGGGGGGGGGTCTCATTTCTGTAATAGAGCTTTTGACACTTTGCTTGCAAAGTATGGTGTCAATCACAAAGTTTCTACTCCTTATCATCCTCAGGCGAGTGGCCAAGTTGAAGTCTCAAACAGGGAAATCAAGAGTATATTGTCAAAGACGGTCAATGCAAATAGGACCGATTGGTCAAAGAAATTGGATGATGCTTTATGGGCTTATAGGACTGCTTACAAGACTCCGATTGGTATGTCTCCGTACCGGTTGGTGTTTGGGAAAGCTTGCCATCTACCGGTTGAGTTAGAGCACAAGGCCATGTGGGCTTTGAGGAAGCTGAATCTTGAATGGGATGTGGCAGCAAATCTTCGTGTGGAGCAGCTTAATGAACTTGATGAATTCCGATTCCATGCCTACTCCAGTTCGTCCTTGTACAAGGACAAGTTGAAGTACCTTCATGACAAGTATGCTCGAAGCAAGGAGTTCAAAGTGGGTGATTTGGTTCTCTTATTCAATTCTCGGTTACGTCTGTTTCCGGGAAAGCTTAAGTCAAAATGGAGTGGACCTTTTGAAGTGGTGCTTGTGACTCCGTTTGGTGCACTTGACTTGAAAAACAAAAATGGAGAGATCTTCAGAGTTAATCGGAACAGAGTCAAGCACTATCTTGGCAAGATTGATGACAGCCACGTGGTAGCAATGATCCATCTAAAGTGATTTGATGGTAACCTGCGTCGTGCCGCGATGTTAAATCAGGCGCTTCTTGGGAGGCAACCCATGTGTCTTTCTTTTTATTTTTCTTTGATTTTCTTTTTAGTGTAGGATTTGCTTTTGGACTAACTGGTTGTGAGATGTGTGTAAGATTGTTTTGATGCAGTGCAGGACCAAGTTGGAAAAACGTCACTCTCTGAAGTTTGCACTGCGGCCGCGTTGCATTTTTCGCGGCCGCAATGGCCTTAGTGCGGGACAAAAATTTCAATGCGGTCCGCAGTGGTGAATAATTAAAAATGGGGGTTCTCTGAAGATTGTCACCATGGCCGCAATGCATTTTGTACGGTCCGCAGTGCCCTACCGCGGCCGCGAAGCTTTTTGTGCGGTCCGCAGTGATGGTCTCCCCAATACATCATGTGGTAAACCACCGCGGTCTGCGGTGCATTTTATGCGACTGTGGTGGGTATGTAACATGGGTCCCAGGTCCTTTTTCTATAAATAGGACCTCAGGCCTTCATTTACACTTTTCAATCTTTTGCTTTCCACATAGAAAAAAATCATTGTTCATCAAGCCCTAGCTGTGCAAATTCACTCACTGATCTTCATTCATCTTTACTGCATCTCATTACTGGTACTTTTAATCCTTTCCTAGTTTTTAACTTTGTTTTATTTTCTTTTAATTAGTTAGTTGTACTTCTTTTTCTTCCCTTTTCTTTCAATTTGTAGCATATGGTTACATCATGCAGTATAGAATAGGGTTAATTAGTGAAAAATGGTGATTAAATACCCAGGGGCTTGATAATAAGTGAATTTAGGCTAAAAATGAGCAAAATGATGCAACCCTAGGTTGGTATTGCTGTGTATTGCTCACCGCGGTTCGCGGTGGATTTCTTGCAGTCCGCGGTACTTTACCGCGGCCGCGATGATTTTTTCGCGGTCCACAGTGGGAAAACCGTGGCCGCGGTCGAGTTTTTGCGGTCCGCGGTGCCCTACCGCGGCCGCAGATAATTTTTTACGGTCCGCGGTACCCTGATTCAGAGAAGTGGGTTGTAACGACCTGACCGGTCGTTTTGAGCTCTAGCGCGTCGTTCAGCAGTTTGAGGCCATGATCAGCTTCACTTCAGGTATTATAACTTGTACGCGTGGTTGGAATTGAATTCCGGGAGTTCGGAGTTGATTTAGAAAGAGAATTCCCATTTCGAAAGCTTTAAGTTGGAAGAATTGACTAAGTTTAGATTTTGGAGTAAACGACCTCGGAATCGGGATTCGAAGGTTCCAACAGGTTCGTATGATGATTTCGGACTTGGGCGTACGTCCAGATCGGGTTTTCGATGACCCGGGAACGTTTCGGCACCTATTGTGGAAGTTGGCATTTTTGAAAGAATTTCATAAGTTTATGTTGAAGTGCATATCAGTGTTATCGATGTCTGTTTGGGATTCCGAGTCTGGGAATAGCTCCGTATGGTGATTCTGGTGTTGGGAGCGCGATCGAAAGTGAATTCGGAGGTCCACTGGTCATTTCGGAGTCATTTGGCTAAAGATAGCAATTTGAAGGTTTTGAGGAGTTTGACCGGAAGTGGACTTTTTGATATCGGGGTCGGATTTCGATTCCGGAAGTTGGAGTAGGTCCGTAATGTCGAATATGACTTGTGTGCAAAATTTGAGGTCGATCGGACGTGATTTGATAGGTTTCGGCATCGAATATAGAAGTTTCAAATTTTAAAGTTCATTAAGCTTGGATTGGAGTGCGATTCATTGTTTTAGCGTTGTTTGACGTGATTCGAGGCTTCGAGCAGGTCTGTGTTATGTTAGGGGACTGAGTTGTGTGATTGGACGGGGTCACGAGGGCCTCGGGTGTGTTTCGGGGTGGTTTCGGGGCATTTCGGGCTGTGTTGGAACTGCTGATGCTGGTGTCTGGTGTTGTTCTTCGCGTCCGCGAGATTCCTCTCGCGTTCGCGGAAAAGGATTTGGCTTCTGGGATTTTGTTCTTCGCATTCGCGAAGAGAGTCTCACGTTCGCGAAGAAGAAGAATTTCTGTTGCACAGGTCTTACTTCGGAGGCTCATATCTCACAATCTACAAGGAATTTGGAGATAATCCAAAAAAGAAAGTTGTATCCCTTTGTGTCTAGTTTTCAGAAAGATAAACCATTTAGCATTTGGATTTGTGTACGAAAAGTTATGGCTGGTGCACTACAAGCTGTCCGCGAAGATGAAGAAGAAATTTGTGTTGCAAAGGGCTGACTTTGGCAGCTTGTATCTCGAAATATATAAGGAATTGGGAAATTTCCAAAATATGAAAGTTGTAGCCATGGTGTCTAGTTTTCAAAACATTAAACCATTTGTCAGTTGGTGTTTTGTACAAAAAGTTATGGCTATTAGACTAGAGGCTGTCTCAGAAGAGTTTGAAAAATAGTTTTTGGAATTTTCTTCTTCGCAAACGCGACGGTGGTCTCGCGAACGCGGCAAAAAGTCGTCTGGGCAGTGTTGTAAAGAAATGGGTTTGGCTCATTTCATCTCATTTCCTCCATGAGAGCCGACCTAGGAGCGATTTTGGAGCTCCATTTTCACCATTCATGTCAAGGTAAGTGATTCCCACCTATTGCAAGTTAATTACTTGGATTATGTCTAGATTTTAACATGGAAAACCATGGAAAATTTGTGAAAATTGGGCTTTTGAGGAAAAACCTAGAAAATTGGTATTTTTGGATTTTGACCACGATTCTGGTCATGAAATCAAGAGTAAACTATATATTGGAGTTCGTGAGGTTGTGGGCAAACTTTATCTTCAAAAAATTTCGAAATCCGGGCACGTGGTCCCGAGGGCAATTTTTTCCACTTTTCGATCGAGGTTTGAAATTGTTATAAATTGGATTATTATGAGTAATTGAACATATATTAATGGGTTTACGTAATTATTGGCTAGTTTTGGAGCGTTGTGCGTCGATTTGAGTCTTCGGAAGGGCGCGGAATGCCGGTTATGGAACTTCGGAGCGAGGTGAGTCTCCTTTCTAACCTTGTAAGAGAGAATTGTCCCCATAGGTGAATTAATTGGATATGTGCTGCTATTTGTGGGGGCTACGTACGCACGAGGTGATGAAAGTCTGTGCGTAGCTACTATTATGCTTATGTCCGGGTAGTCTAGGACCCAAAAGCATGCTTTACTTGTAATAATCGTAACCTTATTGATAGTTTAAATTGCTTAAATCATATCGAAGTGGCAAATGATTTTCTAAAAGAGTTAAATGTCATTTTCTTGACTTGTAAAAGAGAAATTTACACCTCCTAGAATAATTATTTCCCTGATGAAGCCTTGATGACTGTTTGAATGTGTGTTTCTATGTGTACATGCGTCTCATGTATGATTCGCGTGCGGGTGATTGTTTATTTACATTTGACCGTGTCGCATGTATGATTCGCAAGCGGGGTAATAGATGCATCTATGGTTCGCGCAATTCGACCCTCTGGCAGTGCACAGTTTAAATATTGTTGGATCGGGCCGTACGACCTCGGCATGATTTGCACATGCTTGTATTGCTTGCCTTGATATTTATAAATGAGGATATTGCTTTCCCGGTATAAATGATGAAAACGAGTTTCGAAATTTCCCTATGAATAAAAGAATTGTTTACTTGCTTCATTCTATTGAGTTACAACCATGTTTATAAAAAATCCTTAATTTATTATACTATTAGTATATTATTATTGGACCACTAGTAAGTGTCGAAGTCGACCTCTCGTCTCTACTTCTTCGAGATTAGACGGGATACGTATTGAGTACACGTTATTTTCGTACTCATGAGACACTTGCTGTGCATTTTTGTTGCACATGCACATGTACGTCTAGTGGCCTCGTGGGGCGCTGCAGCATGGTTGATACGGAGACTTAGGTGGGCTGCACTTCTTGAGATGGCCCGCAGCCAGCAGAGTCTCTTTTAGCGTACTGTATTGTATTTTCTCTACTGTCCAATTTGTATTCCGGATAGTTACTGTACTATATTGATTCCTAGAAATTGCTCATGCACTTGTGATACCGGGTTTTGGGATGTCTATGGGATTATTCAGTATTTTAAAATTGTTAAAGGTATCATTATTTATTCAGTGAAATTTATTATTTATTTTTTAAATTTATAAAAGAAATGATTTCAGAAATATCTAAAACGAGGAATTTCTAGTTATTTGGTGTTGGCTTGCCTGACAATGGTGTCCGGCGCCATCACGACCCTTAGTGGAGTTTGGGTCGTGACACATGGTATCAGAGCACTAGGTTCCCTTATGTCTCACGAGTCATGAGCAAGTCTAGTAGAGTCTTGCGGATCGGTACAGAGACGTCTGTACTTATCTTCGAGAGGCTACAGGGCTGTTAGGAGCACTTCCCTTTTTGATTCCTCACCGTGCGGTTTGATTCCTTCGAGGCTTATGCCCTTGTTTCCTTCCTACTCAATCTCATGCGACGCGAAGTGCATATTATAAATCGAGAATTGAAGAATTGTAATGGTACTATAGATGTGGTGCGGGATGTTTCTCCCGGCATGGTTGGTTGGGCTATTATCGTCGTCTTGCTGAAGGATATTCTGTCGTTTTAGCTCGGTATCTATGCGCGGATTGCTATGATTGTTCGTGATTGGTTATCGCACAGTATTGACGTGATGATAGGATACTTGCCTATGTGTTGGGGTAGTGAATGACTTGGAAGGAGGTTTTCTCAGTGCATGATTCAGAGATTCGGTGTTGTATTTTCGGCGAAGGAAGGTCAATCGAACTGTGGATGACCAGGTTTGGGTTGATGGAGTAACAAGACTCGGTGTTTTAAAGTGTGGTGGGATTATTACCTGCGACGTGGTATCGTCGTCCTCGATAGGATGTGTTAAGTTCGCCGGTGTCATGGTCTTCTACAATTCGCCTTTGGGGCAGGATATTATGAATAGTATTGGAAGAGCGGTTGTCAGAGATAGTTTTGACTTAAGGTAACAACTGGGCAGCGAAGGATGGGGAAGGACACGTGGGGAGTGTCATGCGGTGGTTAAACTTCTAGAAGGCCGGGTGTAAGAAGCAGAAGTCGAGTAGTTTCTTAAAGAAGTGAGTTTGCCCAAAGTGGGAGAGTGGCAGAGTAGCATATTGGCTCAGTGGCAGGATAACTACACACTTTGAGGAAAAGTCAGAGTGATTTGGGAATTTTAATGGATGGTGATTAGGCCCACGGGCTTAATTTGAAATATTGGCTATTATACGGCGGGAGATTGGATACAACAGAAAGGGGGGTTGCTTGATACTAAGAAGACGCAATATAACTTTGAATTGGATGATATTGTCGCACATTTGGTTGATGTCCATAAGAAGTGAATGAACTAGTACAGTCGGTGAATGAGCACGGGCTCAGGGTGGGTTATTGAGGTCGTAGTGATTGTACCCGTGCAGCAATGTTGGAAGATATCAGCATGTAATTTCCACGGGTGGGTTATCTCCTGTGAGCAGATCATCGGTCACGTGGTTCGCGAAGCTTCTGCGAAGAATCCTACTAGCTATCCAGTAAGAAGTCGAATGTGAATGTTGCGAGAGATTCAGGGTGTTCATGAAATGATAACGGGAGGATTTCGAGGAATTTGGCGGTTGGTTGCGCAAGGCTATGTCAATAAGAAATAAAGAATATTGGTGGTTCCAGAGTTGTGTAATAGTAGCTCCAAGCTAAGTGGGAGAGTCTCACCGCCTACGATTGGGTTGCATGGCCGTCTACCTATGAGATTTCTGGTTATTGGTATATTGGCGGGATATTATGACTATGGACGAGGGTTATCAGTAGTGATTTGAGCAAAGAATTAGAGGAATGCATGTTATAATTGGCCTTATAAATTATATTCGGGACCAAGTCAGAGTGGGTGGCTCTCAATAATGGTCCTAGTGGATTCAAAGTTTAAAGTGTGGTCTCCATAAGTCTGGTTAAGAATCGAGCTGTCGCAGCGGATTATGAAAAGAGGCTTGGAATGTTCTATGATATCTTCAACTTGCAGTGTAACATTTGGGGGAATGAGAGAAAATGACTTCGGATTCGTAGAGGAAGTATCAGAATGGGTGTATCAGTTGAAGATGCGAATGTGTGTGCAAGTATGGCATTAAATGGTTCATAGGTTTGGAGATGATGTGGTCTCGTGGAATGGGGTCACTCGGGATGAGTGCGGAGTTAGGTTCATAATGTAAGAAATGGAGCTATTATTATTCCTAAGGCAAGTTAAGGATAAATCAGGAGATGTTAGATTGGTTAGCCATGGTTGAATTGGCATAAGGATGGTAGTGATCAGTTCCTTCAGCGTGATTAAGTTATGCATGTGATTTGTCGTGGTACGTGCGAGGCTTGACGGCCGCCGTAATCGATTCTATTTGGAAGTATTCACGTATTATGGCATGTTATTTGTAGGCGGATCCCGTTGGGGTTATGGTGGTTTATACCACTACTTGAGGATTTGAATGTTCTACGGTTATGAGAAGTTACTCGCGTGTTGCTATGGTTCTCTCGGAATGAGTTAAGTTCTAGGTGATGAAGTGTTTACCATATTAGTGGTTCAGGAGTTATGATGAAATTCTTGTACTATCGCATGTTGGCTGTTACGTGCGGTGAGCGATATGAAATTTGAAAGTGAGGATCAAGGCTGCGGTTCGGTGTTTGACAAGGATGTCACGAGCTCGGATGAGCAGGAAGGGGATTTGGATGTTTGGAGTAAGATGGTATTGTCTTCAACGTCACCTAAGATCGGCATTTTGTGTCGGAGGCTTTGCATCTTGGTTATGGATTTTTGATATGGTTTACAATATTAGTGTGACCAGTGGTATGGATGTGCAAACTCGTTATCTAGTACGGAAGGTCGTGGGAGCGTATCTCACTGGAAGATTGTATAAGTGTGACATATAGTCACTTGATTGATTGAAGATTTAAATCAAGTATGAAGATTGTGGTAATATCACTAATGTGTGGAATTATGCTTGGAGGGCACTCGGTTTATTGGGTTGTGGACTGTGGAGGTTTACTCCGGTTATGATGGTTGTTCTTGTGAGTTAGGAAAAAGGGGTATTTACGGACCCTTGGAAGGTTATTTGTCTAGTGCAGTGCGATTAGAATCAGCTTGAGGTCTGTGGATGGATTTAAATATGAAGGTGGTCTCTATATCGGGCCGGATGTGTTCATTTTAGCAAAGCGCTCCTTATGAAGGAGTATTCGGACGCTGGATGCTATTACGTTGTCGGTTATTTCATGTAATGCTATATTGGGCTGCGTGAGTTGTGAAACGACTTGATGAATTTCGCATGCATTGAGGTCCGGCGTAGCGATGGTGTTACGTGAGCAGGATGGCTCTTGTGATTCAGATTACATATTGCACCTCAGTTGTGCTTGAGTTTGTTAGCTTATGGCGCTATATGTCTCCCTAGGAATGGTATTATGCACTTAGCGTGCTTGCAACCGATATTCGGTATTTAGTAAAGATGAGCAGTTTAGCTCGGTGTGTATCTCCTTATGTGAGTTCTATGTGTGGATCGGGTGGCACGCCGCCACTGACATGTTATTTGGATCGGGTTGCACGTTGCAACGGTATGATGTGGAGTACAGTTTTCTATATTCTAATTTTTGTGTGTTTTATTTTCCAATTTCTGAGGAAGGGTCATATTAGCTGCGTGAGTTGAGTAGTCCCTTCCAGAGTTCGTTTTTCTTATGTATCACGTTCGAGTTGGTAGCCTATTGGCACATTGTGGCACCATATGAGACTCTTGGTGAGGTCTGAGGAGGCTTGTTGCCTGAGCAGTTCGTACTAGGTGAGACAAGGTTATTGGATCTAGGATCAGTGCAGTCGTGTTCTGGTAAATTGTGTAGTGATCGATACGGTGTTCATATTTTAAAAGCAGGCCTGGCGGAGAATTTCAGATGTTGAAATTGGTCTCTAAAGCCCGTTTGCCTAAATAAAAGAGGTTATCTTCAGAATTGATCGAGCTGATGTGCTCAACTGAGTTGTGGTAGCACTGGTAGGTGCACGAGGTGCTAATTAGTGATTTCGGACAACTCCGGTGCAGTTCTCAGCACGTTCGGGGACGAACGTATGTTTAAGTGGGAGAAAATGTAATGACCCGATCGATCGTTTTGAGCTCTAGCGTGTCATTCAGCAGTTTGAGGCCATGATCAGCTTCACTTCAGGTATTATAACTTGTACGCGTGGTTGGAATTGAATTCCGGGAAGTTCGGAGTTGATGTGGAAAGAGAATTCCCATTACGAAAGCTTTAAGTTGGAAGAATTGACTAAGTTTGGTTTTTTGAGTAAACGACCTCGGAATCGGGATTCGAAGGTTCCAACAGGTTCGTATGATGATTTCGGACTTGGGCGTACGTACAGATCGGGTTTTGGAAGACCCGGGAACGTTTCGGCACCTATTGTGGAAGTTGGCATTTTTGAAAGAATTTCATAAGTTTGGGTTGAAGTGCATATCAGTGTTATCGATGTCCGTTTGGGATTCCGAGTCTGGGAATAGCTCCGTATGGTGATTCTGGTGTTGGGAGCGCGATCGGAAGTGAATTCGGAGGTCCGTTGGTCATTTTGGAATCATTTGGCTAAAGATAGAAATTTGAAGGTTTTGAGGAGTTTGACCGGAAGTGGACATTTTGATATCGGGGTCGGATTTCGATTCCGAAAGTTGGAGTAGGTCGGTAATGTCGAATATGACTTGTGTGCAAAATTTGAGGTCGATCGGACGTGATTTGATAGGTTTCGGCATCGAATATAGAAGTTTCAAATTCTAAAGTTCATTAAGCTTGGATTGGAGTGCGATTCATGGTTTTAGCGTTGTTTGACGTGATTTGAGGCTTCGAGCAGGTCTGTGTTATGTTAGGAGACTGAGTTGTGTGATTGGACGGGGTCACGGGTGCCTCAGGTGTGTTTTGGGGTGGTTTCGGGGCATTTTGGGCTGTGTTAGAACTGCTGATGCTGGTGTCTGGTGTTGTTCTTCGCGTCCATGAGGGTCCTCTCGCGTTCGCGGAGAAGGATTTGGCTTCACGGATTTTGTTCTTCGCGTTCGTGAAGAGAGTCTCACGTTCGCGAAGAAGAAGAATTTCTGTTGCACAGGTCTTACTTCGGAGGCTCATATCTCACAATCTACAAGGAATTTGGAGATAATCCAAAAAAGAAAGTTGTATCCCTTTGTGTCTAGTTTTCAGAAAGATAAACCATTTAGCATTTGGATTTGTGTACGAAAAGTTATGGCTGGTACACTACAGGCTGTCCGCGAAGATGAAGAAGAAATTTGTGTTGCAAAGGGCTGACTTTGGCAGCTTGTATCTCGAAATATATAAGGAATTGGGAAATTTCCAAAATATGAAAGTTGTAGCCATGGTGTCTAGTTTTCAAAACATTAAACCATTTGTCATTTGGTGTTTTGTATAAAAAGTTATGGCCATTATACTACAGGCTGTCTCAGAAGAGTTTGAAAAATGGTTTTTGGAATTTTCTTCTTCGCGAACACGACGGTGGTCTCGCGAACGCGGAGAAGAGTCGTCTGGGAAGTGTATAAGTGTAAAGAAATGGGTTTGGCTCATTTCATCTCATTTCCTCCATGGGAGCCAACCCAGGAGCGATTTTGGAGCTCCATTTTCACCATTCATGTCAAGGTAAGTGATTCCCACCTATTGCAAGTTAATTACTTGGATTATATCTAGATTTTAACATGAAAAATCATGGAAAATTAGTGAAAATTGGGGTTTTGAGGAAAAACCTAGAAAATTGGTATTTTTGGATTTTGACCACGATTGTGGTCATGAAATCGAGAGTAAACTATATATTGGAGTTCGTGAGGTTGTGGGCAAACTTTATCTTCAAAAAGTTTCGGAATCCGGGCACGTGATCCCGAGGACGATTTTGTCCAATTTTCGATCGGGATTTGAAATTGTTATAAATTGGATTATTACGAGTAATTGAACATATATTAATGGGTTTACGTAATTATTGGCTAGTTTTGGAGCGTTATGTGTCGATTTGAGTCTTCGGAAGGGCGCGGAATGCCGGTTATGGAACTTCGGAGCGAGGTGAGTCTCCTTTCTAACCTTGTAAGAGGGAATTGTCCCCATAGGTGAATTAATTGGATATGTGCTGCTATTTGTGGGGGCTACGTAAGCACGAGGTGACGAGAGCCCGTGCGTAGCTACTATTATGCTTATGTCCGGGTAGTCTAGGACCCAAAAGCATGCTTTATTTGTAATAATCGTAACCTTATTGATAGCTTAATTGCTTAAATCATATCGAAGTGGCAAATGGTTTTCTAAAAGAGTTAAACTTCATTTTCTTGACTTGTAAAAGAGAAATTTACACCTCCTTGAATAATTGTTTCCCTGATGAAGCCTTGATTGACTGTTTGAATGTGTGTTTCTATGTGTACCTGCGTCGCATGTATGATTCGCGAGCAGGGTGATTGTTTATTTACATTTGACCGCGTCACATGTATGATTCGCGAGCGGGGTAATAGATGCATCTATGGTTCGCGCCATTCGACCCTCTGGCAGTGCATAGTTTAAATATTATTGGATCGGGTCGTACGACCTCGGCATGATTTGCATATTCTTGTATTGCTTGCCTTGATATTTATAAATGAGGATATTGTTTTCCCGATATAAATGATGAAAACGAATTTGAAAATTTCCCTATGAATAAAAGAATTGTTTACTGGCTTCATTCCATTGAGTTACAACCATGTTTATAAAAATCCTTGATTTATTATACTATTGGTATATTATTATTGGACCACTAGTAAGTGTCGAAGTCGACCTCTCCTCTCTACTTCTTCTAGATTAGACGGGATACTTATTGAGTACACGTTGTATTCCGGATAGTTATTGCACTATATTGTTTCCTAGAAATTGCTCGTGCACTTGTGACACCGGGTTCTGGGATGTCTATGGGATTATTCAGTATTTTAAAATTGTTAAAGGTATCAGTATTTATTCAGTGAAATTTATTGTTTATTGTTTAAATTTATAAAAGAAATGATTTCAGAAATATCTAAAATGAGGAATTTCTAGTTATTTGGTGTTGGCTTTCCTGACAATGGTGTCCGGCGCCATCACGGCCCTTAGTGGAATTTGGGTCGTGACAACATGGGTAGCCTGAACCCCACATCATTACGGACCGCAGTACCATTTTTTTCGGTCTGCGGTGCTTCCTTTGCGGCCGCACTGCATTTTATGCGGTCCGATGTAAACTGTTTTCATGCATAATCTTGACTACTTCTTCTGATACTGTGATTCTAACAAGCTTTAACTGAATTCCACTTGCAGAAAATGGTTAAATCACGAGGCGGTGGTGAAAAACAAAAGGGAAAAGGAGAGTCCTCCCGGGGAAGGGGACGAGGCATGATCAGATTGACCCCCCAAGTTCGGCAGGCAATTAAGGACACCAGAAGGTCACTAAAGGCTGCTGATAGAGCTGCTTCTCATTCAGAGGGAAGTGAGTATTTGCCCTCCCGGGAGGCATTTGACTCTGATTCAGTGCCGGAGTATGTTCCTGACTGGCCGGAGAGGCATAGATTGAGAGATACACCTCCGGGCTCTCCCACTGCTCAAGCTTCAGTTCCAATTTCTTCTGAGTCGTATGAGGGCTCAGCTGAGAGCGGTGACAGTGCCTCTTCTACCTCACCTACAGCTTCAACACCCGGTGAGGATCCTACAGAAGAAGAAGGAGGAGGGGGTGAGCCCTAAGTAGGAGGGGTGGAGAGAACCAGGAAACCGGAGGCTTGGCAAGATAGGTTTGTTAGTGAAGTGGCATACCACAAGTTCAGAGAATGGTGGCCCGAAAGGAAGTTGATACTTGAGCGGAAATTCATTACGAAGGACCTTCTGCCTCACAACCCTAATGTGCAGAGGCAATTCAGAGAGAGAGCGGGCTGGGATTATTTCATAGGCAACATGGAGGATGCAAATGAGCACTTAGTCAAGGAGTTCTACACTAATGTTGCCCACATAAAAAAGGGCACTAAAGTGACTAAGGTGCGGAATTTGACAGTGAAGTTCGATTGGAAGACAATCAATGACTACCTGGGCTTTCTGGAGGAAGATGAATCTTTGTATTTAGAAAAGGTGGCATTGGACGAGGCAGCCCGTCCGTGGTTGGCAGAATACCTGGCACTCGCGGGTACCACCCCAGCATGGTTGACAGCAGGAGTCCAAATTTTGAGGAGGACTCTAAACTTCGAAGCAAAGGGGTGGGAAACTTTCGTATGCAGCAGGTTGGACCCCACTACTCATGAGAACTCTCTGCCTATCTCTCGGGAAATCTTGGTGTCTTCTATCATGGTGGGGTATCCGATCAACATCGGGAATGTGATGTCTAGGGTAATCACATGGGTGGTCAATGAAGGTGATAGATCATATCCCTTCCCACATTTCCTGACAATGTACTTCAAGGACCAAGATGTGGAGAAAAGAAAGTTTGATGTGATGGTAAAGCCAAAGCTCCCTTTTCCCTGGTACAACTCAAAAAGTGAGGACAACCCCAAAGGCAAAGATCCTAAAGGCAAATCCACTGCTTCTACTGGCCAGTCTGAAGAGCCAGTAGTGGTAGTAGCTCCTTCTTAGCCTCCCTCAGCTACCCCAGATACTGCCCAGGACTCTCTACTACCACTGCCCCAGATATCCCCTCATCTTCAGCCTACCCATTGACTGCCAACCATTTGAGCCAGACCCTTGCCAGTATCAACAACTGGATGCAGGCAGCTACTTCTAAGCCGTCTGTGCTTTCTACCTCGGTGGCAGCCCAGTCTGTATCCCCTAAGCCACAGGTTCCACAGTCAGTGGAGGATACTCTCAAGTAGCTTCTGGACAATAAAAAAAGCTCCTAGAGAACCAGCAATTGATATTGACGGCTGTAGATTCTCATGGGAAAGAATTGAAGGAGCTGGCAAAGGAAACAAAGAAGTTGAGAAAGACTCGGGCATCAAAGGAGTCAGTGAAGGAGTTGAGGGTGGAGGTGGAGAAAATGAAGGTTGCTAATCACTTGCCCTTGGAGCTACTATTGCACGATCCGACCCCAGCAGTCCAGCCTGAGCAGGAGCAGGATGTAGAGAGGGCACCAAAGAGGAGAAGGGTAATTCCCCGTACTGATGATGCAGTGATCGAGTTGGCGGAGCCTCAGGAAGGTTCCTCTAGCTAGCCCTAGGATCCAGTACAGGCCTAGGTCCTAGTGCAGACACAAGTTACAGGGATCCAGTCACAGGTTTCCGAGCAGTCCGAGGACCCAGGGATCCAGGCTCATGATCCTATGCAGACGGAGGGCCAATAGGGAGTTTTCTTTATTCTCTATCTTATTTTGAGCTATTTTTGGTTAGTTAGCATCGAGCTTTCATTTGAAGGGGTAGCCATACTTTGATGATATGGTGTTGTAAATATGATGCCGACAATGCTAGCTTTCATTTGAGGGGTAGCCATATTTTGATGATATGGTGTTGTAAATATGATACTATTTTCTTTCTATTACGCTTTGATTTTCACTTTTGGTATGTACATAATTTTACCAGTTTATTTTACTTTTCGTACTTTGCAACTTTGGTTTGTATATAAAGTTACTTCATGATGAATATATTCATTCCCCCTTATGTATATTCGTGTAAATCCCCTCTTGTACATATTCATTTTATTTTCCGCATTTTTCTTTCATAGCTTCTTATTTCATTTTGGTAGCTTCTTATTTTGAGTTTTGCGTTCAATAAGCCTTTGGTTTTCTTAATGCCACGGTTCTTTCCAAAGGTGGAATTTGTGTGAACCGGGTGGCTCTTCCCGATGATAGAGGGCATGACAACCTTCTTAAGGGTTTGAGTCCGTTTTCTTTTTATTTTTGTGTAAATAGTAGCTAATGAGTAATAGTGCCTCAGGCAAAGCTTCACTTGGGCCTAACATATTTGCCTTTGATCTTATGGTCAAAAACAAATTGGTGTGTATAGGATGGTGACCGTTGTGACCTTGAGACTCTTGTGTTGGCCGACAATCATCAAGTGGTTTTTCGGGACCATGTGTGTTGCTCAAATCTTATCTAATTGTCTCTTTAGCAATCCTAGAGCTTGTGTGGTGAGAATTCGAATTGCAAGTCCAAGTCCCGTGCCATTGAGTCTAGAACTTGCCCTGAGTGTTTGTCTAGACAAAATCCTAAGTGTAGTTTGACTTGAGAACTGATTATAGGCTCTCCTTGATCCGAATGTTATCTTGAAAACATCCATAGCCTACCAATGATAATATCCCTAGTCAACCCCTTTTGAGCCATAGCCTTTTTCCTTCAAAGACCATAATACAAGCCTTTTACCGTTCTAAAAAGACCCTCTCTTGGCACCCGATCTTCCTTAGCACAAGGCAAAAGCATAAGTTTGGGGGGAGAGACGAGAAATACAACAAAGTGGTAAAAGATACAAAAGCAAAGAAAAGGAAAGGCAAAGAAAAAGAAAGAAAAAAATCAAAAAGTCAAAAAGGAATGAGCAATGAGGAAGGAATGAAGGGATTCAATAAAAGTAAAAAGATGAAAGGTGTGGAAAGTTTAGAAAGGAGAAAAAGGTTTGAAATGAACAAGAAAGAGCGACAGTGTGTCTTTCTACCCCTATGAAAGAAATAAATAACTTAAAAAGTTAAAAGAATGTGTGCCAAAATGAAGCAAATGAAGTGCTTAAGGGAAGATGGAACCTACTTAGACCAAATATTTCCTACCCTGAACCAAAAGCCTTCACTATATCTCCACAAAAGCCCTATATGATCTTGAGTTGAATGAAGCTTACATTAGTGGTGACTCACATAAGGGTCAAGCTTATGGTACTTAGAGCCGGACTTGTGACCTTTCTTTGAGAGAGATGAGTGTGTTTCCATAATTCTTGTTTTGAGTGCTTCTATCTAAAAGTGAGGTTATGCTTAAGGGAGAGTGAGGAGTATGAGTTTGGGTTCCACAATGACCAAAGTGGTAGAAAGAGTTTCCTTGATGAGTTGAGTCAATTCTCGATGCTTTTGTGTCTCACTAAAACCAGGGTGTTTAAAGGGTTAAATGTTGTTAATGATTCATTTGAATTGACGGCAATTGTTAGTCCCAATTGATGCTAGATGAGGTCACTTTAGGTCAGCTAAATTTTCTTGGATTTATTGTTAAGGAGGTGGGACTTATTTTGTTTGCTTGAGGACAAGCAAAAGCTTAAATTTGGGGGAATTGATAACTAGGGATTCTATTTCATTTTACACTCCTTTTTACTTGAGTTTTGATTAGAAATGTGTACAAACAATCCCAAAAGGCTTACATGTTGTACTTGTTTGCAGGGTTTGGTCAAGAAAGTGACAAGAGGTCAAAACCAGCTCAAAAAGGAGTGAAACCTGCACAAGTACCAAGAACAAGTCAAAGCACAGCTGCAACAGACCCACCGCGGCCGCAATCCATTTAGTGTGGTCCGCGGTGATGAGATTCAGAGAGATGCAAATTTTGGAAGCTCCACCATTGCGGCCGCAGTCCATTTTGTGCACCGCAGTAGCCTCACCGCAGCCGCAATTCATTTTATGCGGTCCGCGGAGCAGAGATTCAGAGAGCTGGGATTGTAGAAAATTGGAAGCCACTGCGGCCGCAAACCATTTTGTGCGGACCGCAGTGAAGCCACCGCGGCCGCGGTACATTTTGTGCGTTCCGCGGAGGCCAGATTCAGAGACTCCAAAAGTCAAGCTAAAAAGACTCACCGCGTCCGCGGTACCTCTGCGGGGGTATTTTTGTCCAAAAAATTTGGCCTTGTATAAATACTACTTTTTCAGATTTTTAGGGTATCTTTATCTTAGCTGAACACGTGAACGGCGGTTTTAGCCCATTTTGAGTAATTTGTAGCTTGTTTAACACTAAATCTTCAATTCTTAGTTCGTAATCATACTTTATGAGTTATTCTTCATCTAATTACATGTTTTCTTCCATTATTATGAGTAGCTAGACCCATTATCTAGGGTTGTGGCTCAACCCTAGTGTGGGTATTTGATGGGTCTTGTGTTTTAATGCTTAGATGTTTATGGGTGGTTGATATTTGGACTAATTTGTGTATTCTATGTTGAATTAGTGGTTGCAAACACTAATTTGTGCCTTTATGGCTTGGGCTCTTCTTGAGAAAGAGAGTTTGAGTTTCGGAAAATTAGTCCAACAAGGAATTGAGGTGTATTCAAGAGATTGATAGCCCCAATTAAAGGGTTAAACCTAGAGATAGTAATACCCAACTTGAACCTTTATCGCTTGCACAAATCTTGACACCCAATTGGTCTTGAGAAAGTCAATTAGGGCAAAGTCACTCAAGCTACCGAGAGGTATAGAGTGAGTAGTTTCGTGCATTGGTTATATCACAATCCCCAACATAACATCTTTGCCTTAAGTATTAGAATCCGTCAAATATTCACCTAGGAGAAAGTCACTTCCCTAGTGCCTCGTTATCCATTTAGAAAACCCTTCAAGTACTATTTCTTACTTTAATTTAGCATCTCTTTAGCATAATATTAGAAGTAACAAACAACCAATATGATTGGAAGCGTAATTAAGAGCACTACGCATTGCTAATTTTGATAGGAAACCAAATCCCAACCAATTCTAGCTCCATGTGGATTCGAGTCCGTCCATCTCGGGTAAAAGCTGCTTCGACCACTCTTGCCACCTTGTAGTGGTGTAGGATTGGCTCCGATCTGCCTTGCTGGGGTTGCCTCTAACAGAATGGAGAGGGACTCCTGGCAATTCTACCAACAGGGTTATATCTTATTTAAAGGCTCGGCATATAGTCGAGAAAGGGTGTCTAGCTTATTTGGCTTATGTTCGTGATTCTAGTGCAGAGGTTCCTTCTATGGTTTCATTGCCAGTTGTTCGTGAGTTTCCAGAGGTGTTTCCTGTAGATCTGTCGGGGATGCCACCCGATAGGGATATCGACTTCTGTATTGACTTGGCCCCGGGCACTCAACCCATTTCTATTCCGCCACACCGTATGGCCCCGCCAGAGTTGAAAGAATTGAAGGAGCAGTTGCAATATTTGCTTGATAAGGGCTTCATTAGACCCAGTGTCTTGCCCTAGGGTGCGCATGTGTTGTTCGTGAAGAAGAATGAGGGATCGATGAGGATGTGCATAGATTACAGGTGACGAGGCCAATGTGTATAGGATTTTTCTGCTCGTGCTTTGTCAAATTCTAGTATAGTTTATGATATCGTGCTTTGTCAAAAGTGAGTGAGGTTTAAAGCTTGTTAATTACTTAAACAAAAACCAAGAACTTTCGGAAGATTTATAATTTAAAAGAGTAGGGAATCATTGAATTCACTTGATAATATATTGCAATAAAATCTCAATTTTTACATGTATTTCTCTGAGGAATAATTGCTTATTGCTAATACAATTATATTTTGCTCACTAAGAAGTAGTCAATTAATAGCGCTCCGTGAGGTTATGTGATTAATTGAGTTAAAACTAGTGACGATTAAACCAAAATATTTTTCTTGCTTGAATTGTGCTAAGAGGTAGTAAAAACTTCGTGAGAATATTTTTACTAAAAAATCAATAATCTTGCCTACAACAATTCCCCCGTGAGAACTAAAACTGAGGCAAGCATGGAATAATAGTTTAGTAAAAATTACTCTCACTCTATTATTTTATTCATTAGCTATTATATATCAATTTTGCTTCGTGAGAATTACAAAATCAATATAAGAATAATTTAGAGATAAAATATGTAGAAGTGATAGTAATAATTAATTAAAACTACTATTACAGCACAATACAAAGTATAAACAGAAAGTTCCAAGCCAAGGATGTATTAAAACTGAGATAGTATTATAAATATATATATATACATATATATATATATATATCAAGCTTCATCAACTATCCCAACAAAAGAATTTACTCCATTACAAAGTAATAAAAACTAATTTAGAAACGAAGAACTTATGAAGAAATATTATTCTTCTAAAAGGAAGACAACTAGTAAAAAATACTAAAGAAAAGAGAGAGACCAAAGAGTAGTTTCTCCCAACAAGACCCAATGTCTTCTATCCAAAAATCACATTCTATTTATAGAGTTTTTTTTGCCTAAGGTTCTCCATAGTTGCAACTATGGAAATTGTAGGTGCAACTATGAAAATTGTAGGTGCAACTATGAAAATTATAGGTGCAACTATGGTTTTGCCAATTAGGTTGAAAGACTATAGTTTCAACTATAGTTCTATAGTTGCAACTATGTATTTGTTTCATGATTTTCAATTGCGATCATCGCAACTATGGTGATATTGTCCATTTGCTTCTTCATTCCCAGTTGGCTACTCAATTCTCACTTTTTTGCTTCTTTTCTTCAATTTTCATATGCTCTTCCTCCGGCGAAGTATGTTAGAAAATATGGGAGAACATGATATACTTATTCATGTTTTATTTCAAATCTTTAATATTTAACATAAGAAAATATATGAATAAATTATATCTATCAACAGGCAATTGAACAAAGTCACCATCAAGAACAAATATCCATTGCTGAGGATTAATGACTTATTTGATCAGCTTCAGGGTGCCAAAGTGTTTTCGAAGATTGATTTGAGGTTTGGCTACCATGAGTTGAGGATTAGGGCATCCGATGTCCCTAAGACAGCTTTTCGGACTCGATATGGGCATTATGAGTTTCTAGTGATGTCATTTGGACTGACAAATGCCCAATAAGCATTTATGGATTTGATGAACCGGGTGTTCAAGCCCTACTTGGATTCCTTTGTGATTGTGTTTATTGGTGATATCTTGATCTACTCCCGCTGTCGATAGGAGCATGAGAAGCATCTTCGGATCGTACTTCAAACTCTGAGAAACAACCAGTTATATGCTAAGTTTTCAAAATGCGAGTTTTGGTTGAGCTCAGTCGTTTTCTTGGGGCACGTTGTATCAGCAGAGGGCATTCATGTGGATCCTAAGAAGATTGAAGCAGTTCAGAACTGGCCTAGACCCACTTCAGCTATGGAGATCCGGAGTTTCTTGGTTTTGGCGGGATATTACTGTCGGTTTGTGGAGGAGTTTTCATCTATAGCAGCCCCGTTGACCAGTTTTGTGGAGGAGTTTTCATCTATAAATGCTTTTCGGACTCGATATGGGCATTATGAGTTTCTAGTGATGTCATTTGGACTGACAAATGCCCAATAAGAATTTATGGATTTGATGAACCGGGTGTTCAAGCCCTACTTGGATTCCTTTGTGATTGTGTTTATTGGTGATATCTTGATCTACTCCCGCTGTCGCAAGGAGCATGAGAAGCATCTTCGGATCGTACTTCAAACTATGAGAGACAACCAGTTATATGCTAAGTTTTCAAAATGCGAGTTTTGTTTGAGCTCAGTCGCTTTCTTGGGGCACGTTGTATCAGCAGAGGGCATTCATGTGGATCCTAAGAAGATTGAGGCAGTTCAGAACTGGCCTAGACCCACTTCAGCTACGGAGATCCGGAGTTTCTTGGTTTTGGCGGGATATTACCGTCGGTTTGTGGAGGAGTTTTCATCTATAGCAGCCCCGTTGACCAGGTTTACCTAGAAGGGTGCCCCGTTCAAATGGTTAGACGAGTGTGAGCCGAACTTTCAAAAGCTCAAGACTACTTTGACTACAGCACCAATGTTGGTGTTGCCCACAGGTTCAGGATCTTACACGGTATATTTTGATACATCTCGTATTGGACTTAGTGCGGTAATGATGCAGAATGGCAAGGTGATTGCATATGCGTCGCGGTAGCTGAAGGTTCACGAGAAGAATTACCTTGTTCATGACTTAGAGTTGGCAACCATTGTTCATGCGCTGAAGATTTTGGAGGAACTATCTTTATGGCGTGTCGTGTGAGGTATTCACGGATCATCGGAGCTTGCAGTATGGGTTCAAACAAAAGGAGCTCAATATAAGGCAGATGAGGTGGTTGGAGCTATTGAAAGACTATGCTATCACCATCTTGTATCATCCCGGGAAGGCCAATGTGGTGGCCAATGCCTTGAGTAGAAAGTCAGTGAGTATGGGCAGCCTTGCGTACATTCCAGTCGGTGAGAGACCGCTTGCATTAGATGTTCAGGCTTTGGCCAATCAGTTCGTGAGGTTGGATGTTTCTGAGCCTAGTCGTGTTCTAACTTGTACAGTCACTCGGTCTTCCTTGTTTGAGTGCATCAGGGAGCGACAGTATGATGACCCTCATTTGATTGTCCTTAGCGAAACAATGCGGCACGATGATGCCAAGCAGGTTACAATTGGAGGTGATGGAGTCTTGAGGATGCAGGGTCGTGTTTGTGTGCCTAATGTAGATGGACTTCATGAGTTGATTCTTGAGGAGGCCCATAGTTTCCAGTATTCTATTCATCCGGGTGCCTCCAAGATATATCGGGACTTGGGCCATCATTATTGTTGGAGGCGGATGAAGAATGACATAGTTGCATATGCAGCTCAATGTCTAAATTGTCAACAAGTAAAGTATGAGCATCAGAGACCTGGTAGTTTGCTTCAGAAGTTTGAGATTCCTGAGTCGAAGTGGGAGCGTATCACTATGGATTTCGTTGTTGGACTCCCACGGACTCAGAGGAAGTTCGATGCAGTTTGGGTCATTGTGCACAGACTGACGAAGTCAACACATTTCATTCCTGTGGTAGTTAATTATTCTTCAGAGCGGTTGGCTGAGATTTACATCCGCGAGATCATCCAACTTCACGGCGTGCCCATGTCTATCATTTCTGATCGAGGTACGCAATTCACCTCGCACTTCTGGAGGCCAGTGCAATGTGAGTTGGGCATGCAGGATGAGTTGAGCACATCATTTCATACTCAGACAGACGAATAGTCCAAGCGCACTATTCATATATTGGAGGATATGCTCCACGCTTGTGTTATAGACTTTAGAGGTTCTTGGTGTCATGACCCAAACCGATGGGCCGCGACGGGTGCCCGAATACTACATGTCGAACATCCTTAAGCATGCGTTTAAGATATAAACGTGAATAACATACGTGAGGGAAATCTATCCAAAAGACATATGTACATATATATGCGGAATACAGTGGGCGAGCCTGCAGGGCTGCTATAGACAACTAAATGCCCAAAACTGAAAGCCGACAAGGCCATATGCTATCCAACTATACATAATTGTCTACAGACCTCTAATAGAAATACAACTGTACAAAGACATGACTGAGCCACGTCATACCCATATATGTATACAAGCATATCGTACCAAAATAAAAAGTTGCTCCGGATCAAGTGGAGCACGCAAACTCTCGATGATCAAGGATCCTAAGCAAGGGGACCGTTAGCTTGCCTAGCTGCACCTGCGGGCATGAAACGCAGGCCCCGGGAAATAGGGCGTCATTACAAATAATGTACTTAGTATGTAAGGCATAAAAATCAGTACATAAAGGACATAGATGAAACATGGAATAAAGAATTCCACCTGTAAGTCTGAATAACTTTGTAAATCCTGAAATATTTATAATGTCATGCACGTGCGTATAAATGTCATGTCATGCATAGGTATAGGTGTACATAATATCATCAAGGCTCTGAGGGAATCCCATCATATCATCTCGGCTACTGTGGGAAAAATCATCAACATATACCAACTGATCAGGTAGTGGTGCGTATATAACGCCGTAACCTTTTCCCATATCCCATAGACATACGCATACATATAAATACGCGTATATAACGCCATCTGGTCATGGGTCAATGTACATGTATAAATGAATGAAATGCATGAAAATATGTTAATAATCTCAACATTCCCTTCGGATGAACTTTATCAACTGCGTATTATTCTGAGACCCATGAATAGAAGATATAATATATGTCACATGGGAAATCAAGAATATAGAGACCCCTAGTATTTCTATGAATAGAGTCGTTCATGAAAACTGTGTGTTTGCTTGTTTCTTCAGTATAATTTGGATCATGCCAAAAAGAAAGAATGGATAACCTTAACATACCTGGAGTAGGGAAAAATTCGTATGATATTCTTAGAAAAGGTTGTACCGTACTCCTTTATAACCGCAAAATTTTACGTTTCTAAAGTTCTAACAATTCTCGTTGGAATTGTTTGGTTTCAAGGATTTTGTTGAAAACTTGTTGGATTGAGTTTTAGCGTCTGTCTTCAATTTCAATATAGAATTAGAAGATGATAGGTATAAGGAAATGTGCAACATATTGAATGGGCTTCAGAAACAAGGATTTCAGATAAATCCTAATATGTTGGAGTTCATTAAGAATCATCGTGCTAATTTATAAAAAGTAGGTCTTCTTATGCCAGGAATACTAGCACACGTGAATCTGAAAGAAGTCTACGATCTTATGAGGAAATCTTATTTCCTGAATAAGGATATAAAGAATGTTTGTAGCCTTAGTGTTCTCTTAAAGTAATTGGTTAATAAATTAGGAAGAAAGTTATATAACTCATTTTGTTATTTTATGTCCAAATGAACCAAACTTGTATAAATGAAACCAAATTTGAATGTCTTTACACGTTAATGTCTTGTTACCTTAGATAGCCATCTAAGCCAATATGACTAAGAGTCATATGTCTTAGTAGTGGCTTGCTGCCACGTGGGGGTGGTTTTTTTTTTACCTTATCTTATAATTTATTAATTAATTAAGTAATGTCCTGTTACCCGATAATTAACCAATTACCCCATAATTAAGAATTATCTCAAATTACTTAATATACTACTCATTTATAATATACTTTATATATCATACTATCATTGTCATATGGTACCTTGTATGGTACTAGTCCAAAAATATCGGGTATTATAGCTCAGACCGTATTTTATCTCAAATTGACAACCTTCAACAAAACTCATTTTTCTTAATTCGTGTACCCTTTACCGTTCATGTCACTTGTTTATCGCTTGTTATAAATAGCTTAAATACGTTAACCTCAAGAGAATCTCATCCCTGAGTCTACGTCGATTAACTGAAGACAAAACTTTAATGTACGAAAACGCGAGATGTAACATCCTCCTCCCCTCCCCCTAGAAACATTCGTCCTCAATGTTTTGCTCCCCGAGATCTATATAACTTTGGCAGAGTCGCCTTTGTAATAACACTACTACCAACTCTTCCTGTAGAAACTCAATAATTCAATGCCACATAGGACCACACTCATCAATAACGACAATGGCCTCACACGACCAATGACAACAACTAACACAAGAATCCATACCCGTACCTTAAGGTTATGACGTCTTAGTTGAACCCTTCTCTGGAGGAGGAAATAAGTAGGGATATCTAGACTTCATGTCTTCCTCGGCCTCCAAAGTCATTTCTTCCACATTGTTGTTTCTCCAAAGTACTTTCACCGAAGCTACATCTTTAGTTCTCAATCTCCGAACATGTCTGTCTAATATAGCAATGGGAGTTTCTTCATATGATAGCTGATCTGTGAACTGAACGTCGTCAACTGACACAACTCTGGAAGGATCTATGATACATTTACGGAGCATAGACACGTGAAAGACTGGATGTACAGACTCCAAGTCCAAAGGCAAGTCTAACTCATATGCTACCTGGCCTACCTTGCGTATGATCCTATATGGTCAAATGTATCAAGGGCTAAGTTTTCCCCTTTTTACGAACCTCATAACGCTTTTCATCGGTGATACCTTTAGGAATACCCTCGTCAACCTGAAATTCCAAGTCTCGCCGTCGATTATCCGCATAATACTTCTGACGGCTTTGAGCTGCTAATAGCCTTTCTTGTATAAGTTTATTTTTCTCGATTGCCTACTGTACCAATTCTGGTCCTACTAAAGTAGTTTCCCTAACATCGAACCACCTTATAGGCGACCTACACTTCCGTCCGTAAAGAGCTTCGTATGGAGCCATCTATGTACTGGAATGGTAGCTATTATTATATGCGAACTCAATAAGCGGCAGGTGATCATCCCAGCTACCCTTGAAGTCTATCACACAAGCTCGTAACATATCCTCAAGTGTCTGAATAGTACGCTCAGCCTATCCGTCTGTCTGGGGATGAAGTGCTGCACTAAGACTTATCTGAGTCCCAATCCTTTTTGGAAGGACCTCCAGAAGTTAGCTGTAAATTGAGCTCCTTTATCCGAGATAATAGATACAGGGACACCATGCAATCATACTATCTCCTTAATATAAAGCCTTGCATAATCTTCTGCGGAATATGTAGTCCTAACGGGCAGAAAATGGGCTGACTTTGTAATCCTATCAACAATCACCCATATCGAATCGAAATTATGCTGGGTACGAGGTAAGCCTACGATGAAATCTATATTGATTATTTCCCATTTCCAAGTCGGAATCTCCGTAGCCCGCAATAATCCACCGAGTTTTTTATGCTCAATCTTAACCTGCTGGCAGTTAGGACACTAAGCAACAAACTCCGCTATATCCTTTTTCATTCTGTCCCACCAATATACTTCCCTGATATCATGCTACATCTTTGTCGCTCCTAGATGGATAGAATAACGAGAATAGTGTGTTTCTCCCATAACCTGCCGACACAGCCCTGCAACATTAGGGACACATAATCGTCCTCGATATCTGAGGACCCTATCTTCTATAATTTCAAACGGTGTCTTCTCCTTCTGAGGGGTGGTATCCTTATAACGAACTAACACAGGATACTCGTACTGGCGTTCCTTTACTTCAGTTACTAAAGAGGATGTTGCCGTATCCTGAATAGCGATTCCAATGTCACCTGAGTCCAGTAACCGAACTTCAAGACTAGCTAGCTGATGAATCTCATGGGCTATTCCCCTCTTTTCTGGCTGTAAATACGATAGGCTACCCATCGATCTACGACTGAGGGCGTCGCCTATCACGTTCGCCTTTCCCGGATGGTATAAAGTATCAACGTCATTATCTTTAAGTAGATCCAACCATCTCCTTTGACGTAAATTCATTTCCTTTTGCTTGAAGATATACTGGAGGCTCTTATGATCCGTATAGATATCAACATGAATGCCATACAAGTAGAGCCTCCACATCTTTAGTGCATGAATCACTGCGGCCAACTCTAAGTCGTGGGTCGGGTAATTCTTCTCGTGTTTTCTTAGTTGTCTAGAAGCATAAGCTACAACCTTACCATGCTGCATCAACACACAACCCAATCCAATGCCTGAAGTGTCACAATAGATAACATAACCATCGGTCCCTTCTGGGAGCGTTAGAACCGGTGCTGAAGTTAATCTATCCTTCAATGCATGGAAACTCCATTCGCAAACATCAATCCATTGAAACTTTGCTCCCTTTTGAGTCAACTTTGTCAAAGGTGCTGAAAGGGAAGAAAATCCCTCTACAAATCTTCTGTAATAACCTGCCAAACCGAGAAAGCTACGAGCCTCCATCGATGTTGTGGGTCCAGGACAAGTCTTTACTGCCTCAATCTTTTGTGTTTCCACCCGGATGCCTTCACCCGAAATGATATGCCCAAGGAAAGCTACAGAGTTCAACCAGAATTCACATTTAGAGAATTTTGCATACAACTTCCCTTTTTGTAGAACTCTGAGCACAGTATGCAAATGATCTGCATGCTCAGCCTCTGAACGAGAATACACCAATATATCATCGATAAATACAATTACGAACAGATCTAAAAAGGGCCTGAACACATGGTTCATCAAATCCATGAATACTGCTGGGGCATTGGTCAAATCGAACGACATAACGCAAAACTCAAAGTGCCTGTATCTGGTCCTGAATGTTGTCTTCGGAATATCTTCCTCCTTAACCCTTACCTGATGGTACCCGGACCTCAAGTCTATCTTTGAAAAACACTTGGCACCTTGAAACTGATCAAATAAATCATCAATCCTCGGGAGCAGGTACTTATTCTTGATCGTCACCTTAGTCAACTGTCTATAATCGATACAAATCCGTAAGGAACCATCTTTCTCCTCACAAATAACACAGGTGCTCCCCACGGTGATGTACTAGGTCTAATAAAGCCTTTTTCAAGCAAGTCATTTAGTTGTTACTTCAACTCTTTTAGCTCTGCGTGGGACTTTCTATAGGGAGGAATAAATATTGGATGAGAATCTGGTTAGTAGGTCAATAGCAAACTCAATCTCTCGCTTTGGCGGAAAACCCGGAAGCTCATCGGGAAACTCATTAACCACAGGGATGGACTGAATGGTTGGTGACTCTACTTCTACATCTTGAACCCGAACTAAGTGATAAATACATCCCTTTCTGATCATCTTCCTTGCCTTGAGATAGGAAATAAATCTACCTCTCGGCGACGCCGTATTACCTTTCCACTCCAAAACAGGCTCCCTTAGAAATTGAAATTGGACTATCTTTGATCTACAATCAACGTTGGCATGACAAGAAGCCAACCAATCCATACCCATTATAACATCAAATTCTACCATATCTAACTTGATTAGGTCGTAGATCGATCATGAACTACTATTATACAATTCTATATACTCGCTTAGCTGTCACAGAGTCCCCAAAAGGTGTACACCTCAAAAAGTTTAACCAATTCAGGTTTTATTCCAAACTTACTAACAACCAACGGAGTAACATATGATAAGGTGGAACCTGGGTCAATCAGTGCATATACATCATATGAGGAGACTGATAATATACCTGTAACAACATCAGGTGATGACTCATGATCCTGTCATCCTGCCCACGCATAAATGCGGTTCTAAGGACCACTCAAGCTAGATGTTCCACCTCTGCCTCTACCACGATTCATTGGTGCTTATGAACCTTGCCCAAGGGGGCGTACTGATGATGACAAACCAGCTACAGATCCCACTGGCTGAGCTATGCTTGCATCGCCTCTCGTCGGACAATCCCTCATAATGTGGTCCGGATAACCACAAGTATAACAAACACCCAATCCCATACGGCACTGCCCGAGATGCTGCTTAACACACTGAGCACATCGTGGCAAGGGCGGCCTCATCTGACTTGACTCACCCCTATACTGAAAACCTGAGGCCCTGGAATTCTGACCAAGGCCTAAATATGTGGAACGATCAAATCTCTTACCGCCAAATTGAGGGAGTGCACTAATCGATGGCTGGGCTGGATACCTCGGGTACTGTTGTCTTTGACAACCTCAAAACTCACCAGAAGGACCCGAAAACCTCGCTCTCTTATTCTGGGCCCTATAATGCTCACGATCGGCCCTCTGTTTCTGCTTACACTCCTCTACACCCTGAGCGTATGCCTGAATACGAGAAATATCCATGTCTGGTTGAAGTGAGACCGATATACAATCGTTAAGCAAGTGCGGCTCTAACCCCATCACGAACCGGTGAACCCGATCCTCCATCTTAGATACAATAGTGGGAGCATACCTAGCCAACGAATCAAACTAAAGACTGTGCTCCTGAACACTCATGTTACCCTGCCTAAGGGTCAAGAACCTATCAACTCTGGCCCGCCTAAGCTCTGGTGGCAAATAATAACGAAGAAAATCTTCTGTAAACTCATGCCATACTTCTGGAGGGGCATTCTCACCTCTGGACAACTTCCAAGACTCGTGCCAATTAACTGCAACTTCCTGAAGTCTATAGGAAGCTATCTCAATTGACTCAGTCGTAGTGGACTTTATTACCCTCAAAGTCCTCTGCATTTATCAATAAATACCTGAGGATATTCGTTTGGATCTCCCCCAGTGAATACTAGAGGGTCCAAATTAATGAAATCACGAACCCTCGCACTAACGGACCTATCTGCATGACCAATACCTACTTCCTGACGCCGAGCCTGCGCGGCTACTAATCGAGTTAATAGCTGAATAGCATCTCTCATCTTCTGACCCAGTGTATCTGGCTGAGGGGCTGAACGTACAGGGGCGGGCGCTGGAGCTGGTGCCCCTCGGGGCTCTTCTTGAAAGGGCGGGGTATGTGAAGTCTGAGATGGAATCTCACTATGAGACTCTCCCCGAGCCCTGGTAACTCGTGGTGCTCGACTAGTAGTCTCACCAACCACGAACTTTCCCTTCTGGGCGGCTGTAGTCTTTGGAGGCATCGTTGAAAATATAACATATCGTTAGGAACATGAATTCTTATATCACACGATCTAAGATAAGAAGAGAGGATAACATCATATATGTCCAGTAGCCTCCTGTCTATAAGTGTGGTGCACAATACACCCATAAACAAGACTCTACTAGAAACGGGCTGTAGACAACCCTAGGACAGAAGTGCTCTGATACCACTTTTATCACGACCCAAATCGATGGGTCGTGACGGGTGCCCGAATCCTACATGTCGAACATCCTTAAGCATGCGTTTAAGATATAAACGAGAATAACATACGTGAGGGAAATCTATCCAAAAGACATATGTACATATACATGCGGAATACAGTAGGCGAGCCGGCAAGGCTGCTATAGACAACTAAATACCCAAAACTGAAAGCCGACAAGGCAATATACTATCCAACTATACATAACTATCTATAGACCTTTAACAAAAATACAACTGTACAAAGACGGGACTGAGCCATGTCATACCCATATATATATACAAGCATATCGTACCAAAATCAAAAGCAGCTCCAGATCAAGCGGAGCACGACAACTCTCGCTGATCAAGGATCCTAAGCAGGGGGACCGTCAGCTTGCCTATCTGCACCTGCGGGCATGAAATGCAGGCCCCGAGAAATAGGGCGTCAGTGCGAATAATGTACCGAGTATGTAAGGTATAAAAATCAGTACATAAATGACATAGATGAAACATGGAATAAAGAATTCCACCAGTAAGTCTAAATTACATTGTAAATCCTGAAATATTTATAATGTCATGCACGTGCGTATAAATGTCATGTCATGCATAGGTATAGGTGTACATAATATCATCAAGCCTCTGAGGGAATCCCATCATATCATCTCAGTCACTGTGGGCAAAATCATCAACATATACCAACTGATCAGGTGGTGGTGCGTATATAACGCTGTAACCTTTTCCCACATCCCATATACATATATATACATATAAATACGCGTATATAACGCCATCTGGTCATGGGTCAATGTACATGTATAAATGAATGAAATGCATGAAAATATGTTAATAATCTCAACATTTCCTTCAGATAAACTTTATCAATTGCGTATTATTCTGAGATTCATGAACAGAAGATATAATATATGTCACATGGGGAATCAAGAACATAGAGACCCCTAGTATTTCTATGAATAAAGTCGTTTATGAAAACTGTGTGTTTGCTTGTTTCTTCTGTATAATTTGGATCATGCCAAAAAGAAAGAAGGGATAGCCTTAACATACCTGGAGTAGGGAAAATCCGTATGATATTCTTGAAAAATGTTGTACGGTACTCCTTTAGAACCGTAAAAGTTTACGTTACTAAAGTTCTAACAATTCTCGTTGGAATTATTTGGTTGTAAGGATTTCGTTGAAAACTTGTTGGATTGAGTTTTAGCGTCTGTCTCCAATTTCTATATAGAATTAGAAGATGATAGGTATAAGGAAATGTGCAACATATTGAATGGGCTTCAGAAACAAGGATTTCAGATAAATCCTAATATGTTGGAGTTCATTAAGAATCATTGTGCTACTTTAGAAAAAGTAGGTCTTCTTATGCCAGTAATACTAGCACACGTGAATCTGAAAGAAGTCTATGATCTTATGAGGAAATCTTATTTCCTGAATGAGGATATAAAGAACGTTTGTAGCCTTAGTGTTCTCTTAAAGGAATTAGATAATGAATTAGGAAGAAAGGTATATAACTCACTTTCTTATTTTATGTCCAAATGAACCAAACTTGTATAAATGAAACCAAACTTGAATGTCTTTACACGTTAATGTCTTGTTACCTTAGATAGCCACCTAAGCCAATATGACTAAGTCATATGTCTTAGTAGTGGCTTGCTGCGACGTGGGGATGGAGTTTTTTTTAACCTTATCTTATAATTCATTAATTAATTAGGTAATGTCCTGTTACCTAATAATTAACTAATTACCCACATAATTAAGAATTATCTCAAGTTACTTAAAATACTACTCATTTTTAATATACTTTATATATCATACTTTCATGGTCATATGGTACCTTGTATGGTACTAGTCCAAAAATATCGGGTATTATAGCTCGGATCATATTTTATCTCAAATTGACAACCTTCAACGAATTTTCCTTAATTCATGTACCCTTTACCCTTCATGTCACTTATTTACCGCTTGTTATAAATACTATAAATACGTTAACCTCAAGATAGTCTTATCCCCGAGTCTACGTCCATTAACTGAAGATGAAACTTTAACGTACGAAAACGCGAGATGCAACACTTGGGATCAGTTCTTGCCACTTGCGGAGTTTGCCTACAACAACAGCTACCAGTCGAGCATTCAGATGGCTCCCTATGATGCATTATACGGGAGGCTGTTTCGTTCTCCAGTTATATGGTTCGAGCCGGGGAAGGCTCGATTGTTGGGTACAGATTTGGTGCAGGATGCCTTGGATAAGGTCAAGATCATTCAGGATCGAATTCGCACAGCTCAGTCTACACAGAAGAGTTATGCCGACCGTAAGGTTCATGATGTTGCATTCATGGTCGGAGAGAGGGTATTGCTCTGGGTTTTACCCATGAAGAGTGTGAAGAGGTTCGGATAGAAGGGCATGTTGAGCCCTAGTTACATCGGACCTTTTGAGATTCTTGAGAGAGTGGGAGATGTGGCTTACAGCCTTGCGTTGCCACCTAGTTTATCGGCAGTCCATCCAGTGTTCCATGTGTCCATGCTGTGGAAGTAACACAGTGATCCGTCCCACGTGCTAGATTTCAGCTCAGTCCAATTGGACAAGGATTTGAGTTACGAGGAGGAGACGGTAGCTATTCTAGCCCGGCAAGTTCGACAGTTGAGGTCTAAGAGTTACCCTTTAGTTCGAGTGCAGTAGAGAGGCCAACCGGTCAAGGCAGCTACTTGGGAGTCCGAGTCGAACATGTGGAGTAGATATCCACACCTTTTCACTAGCCCAGGTACTTTTCTATGTCTGTTCCCCAATTTGCGTTCGTAGTCCGAGTGTTTTTCCGGAAAGCTTTTATGTTAAAAACTGATAAAATATGAATTTTGCTTCAAAATCCATTTTTGAGTTGACTTCGATCAATGTTTTGAGCAAATAGATCCGAATCTATGTTTTGACGGTCCCGATGGGTTTGTATCGTAATTTGGTACCTGGGCGTATGCCTGGAATCGAATTCGGAGGTCCCTAGCTCGAGTTATTAAATTTTATCAAAAATTAAAAGTTTGGAAGTTTAATGAATTTTTAGAATTGACCAATATTTGATTTTGTTGATACCGGGTCTGTATTTTGATTCCAGAGTCCGATACAGGTCCATTACTATATTTATGACTCATCTGTCAAATTTGGTGAGAAAGGGAGTTGGTTTGGCGTGATTCGGACGTCTGATTGTGAAAATAGAAGTTTTAAAGGTTTCTTTAAAATTTCATTTGATTTGGTATCTGATTCGTAGTTCTAGGCGTTATTTTGGTATTTTTATCACGTGAGTGAGTTTGTATGAGGTTTTTGGACTTGTGTGCATATTTCATTTGAAGCCTCGAGGGCTCGGGTGAGTTTCGGATAGCCTACAGACCTTTTGGACTTAGAAATTTTTTGGGTTTTCTCATTCCCGCTGGTGTCTGGTGTAAGCTTCTATGCGATTGCGTATAGCCAACCACGATAACGAAAGGTAAGTTGGGACTGGGGTAAAATTACTCTACGCGAACGCGAGGAACAGGACGCGAACGTGGAGCAGTGGGGGGACTACCCTTCGCGAACACGTCCACACCCACATGAACGCGTATCATTGGATGGTCTGGGACTTGACCGTTGTTCTATGCGAACGCGACGCAGGGATCACGAATGCGGGGGCTAAGCCTAGGCGAACGTGTAGATCAAGTCGCGATCGCGTAAGCAAGTGAAGCTTTGCTCTCGCGAACGCGTCAGGTTTCACGCTAACACGATGAATACCTGATGCTCAGTGATTAAAAACATAGCTAGTTACGGGATTTTGCCATTCTTTCAACATTTCAAAACTAGAAAACCCTAGAGGCAATTTTCCCAAGAGTTTTTCTTCCCCAATTTGTTGGTAAGTGACTCTAACCTACTTTCTTTTAATTACCCATTACATTTCATAAGTTTTCAACCTAAAATAAAAGATTTTCATGGTGGAAATTGGGGGTTTGGGTAGAATTAGAGATTTTTGTAAAATTGGAATTTAGACCTCAAATTGAGGTCGGATTTCAAAACAAATTATATAACCGGGATCGGGGTTGAATGAATAAATGGATTTTGTCTGAATCTCGGGTTTTGACCAAACGTGCTCGGTGTCGATTTTTGACTTTTTGGGGAAACGTTTGGAAACTCTAAATTTATGCATTATAATTGATTCCTTTAGCAATGTTTGATATTTTTGAGTCAATTTTGGCTAGATACGAGTGGTTTGGAGGCAGATTCTAGGGGAAAGGCCCCAGTAGAGCTCTGAATTGATTGCGGAATGAGGTAAGTGTTGAGTCTAGCCTTGACTTTTGAGAATTAGGAACCCTCGAATTATGTGCTATGTGAATTTCATGTGAGCGGCGTATATGTGAGGTGACGAGTGCTTATGCGCCACCGAATTACTTGTTTTCCTTGATTTTCCCTTGTTCTTTAATTATCTCCTTCCTTGTCATAAATGTTATATGCCCTAAATGCTTTCCATGCTTATTTGCTACCTGTTAATCAATGTTCTCTCCTGTTAATAATGTTAGATCTTTTCATAGTTTCATGATTTCATGCTATTTGCTTAAACTGACTTACTTGCACCTTCTAATTATTAATTACTGGACTAGTCTCGCCGAGTAGTACTACTTATGTAGATTCTTATGTTGTACAAGATTTCCTTTTTGGATCAGTATGATATATTGATCGTAAAGGTTTCGTGATTTGAATTGTTAATTTGACTGTGCACAATGAGTATTTGGTACTGAAATGGTGGGGTCGGGTTGCATACCACAACATGTGAAAAAAAGGTGGATTGATATGGTGGAATAAGAGTGAATTTATACTGTACGGTGGGATCGGGTTGCACGCTGCAACAAGTGGAATAAGGGTGGATTGATATGGTAAAATAAGGGTGAAATATGATACTGATATTGATATATGGTGTATGTATATATATATATATATTATATATATATATATATATATATATATATATATATATATATATATATATATATATATATATATTAGTGTTGTTGATGTTATTAAAGTGAAATAAGGGAGGATTCTGTGTTGTACTTGTGACACCGAGTCCAGGAATTTTAGTAGACGTTTGGCTGTTTTAGCTTCCGCATTTTACGTTGGATTATTTCAGTTTTCTTATTATTTAATTTTATATTGTTAAAAATGGATAAACTGTTCTAACGTTGGTTTGTCTAGCAAGTGAAATGTTAGGTACCATCACAGTCCTGACGATAAGAATTCTGGATCGTGACAGGATCAGAATCCATGGCAAGGCTTGGAAACTCTTAGCGGAGACCCGTCGTTGCCGGATACACGTTACATTAAGACAGATTTATCACTGTGAGAGCAGTAGAAATGAAAAGACAAATGGGTAATGATAAATGGATTGGAAGGGGAAGGATCATTCACATTAGCAACAGAGGTATGAAAAGAACTTTCGCGTTCAAGAATCTTGTGCATTTCTTACATATGCCCGAAGACGAAAACAAATAAGTTTTTAGTTTTGTTATATTTCTCCCTACAATTGCTTTAGAAAATCTAATAGGATATAATGGGCTGTTTCAGAACTTTAAGTGGGTGGATAAATATCAATATTGAAAGTATTTAGAATAATATTGTTAGTAAAATTGATATCAATTAATTAAATTTATAATATGCTCAAAATGAAAAATAGTGTTATATAAAGTGAGGCAGAATAATATATAGCATAGCAGTATGTTTTAATTTTCTTTTCTCCGAACTATGTGTTTTTGGAACTTCTACAGGAGCAACATGGGTGGCTCTAGAGTACGGTCACTAAAACTTATGCTTTAGGCCCCCAAAAGTCAAAGGCCCTCCTAAACTTTTTCTATTAGTAATAATTATTATATTAATAAGGTTTTTTAAAGTTAACAAGACATTAACATTTTGTTTCAATACACTATGTTGGTTCTACTTATCAAATATTTTATTAGTAGATATGAATATTTAAATAATTTAATTCAAAATTTTAAAATATCAGACAATGTTACATTGTGGAATACTTAAAACCTGAAAGAAAATTTGTTAAGACCATACAATTTTTTCTTAGTTATCTAAATTAATTGTGTCTATTTGTTCAACCGTTATCACATTACTAAAGTTATTTCCTCACATCTTTTTAAGTTTTGACTTTAGACCCCCGATTTCATTGAGTAACTATATATTACCCATAAGTATTACTGATAATCCAAATAAAAGTCGTACGTAAGTTACCGGAAATTATTTTACACCGAGTGCTGCGCAATATATAACTTAAATCTCCGAGGAGTTTAAGAAAATGGTGTGTAATAATAATAAATAAGTTTGGTCTTTTTTTTCTTCCTTCGTTATTGAGTGGATAGGGCTGTGTTTTATGTGTTTAGCGCAATATACCCTAAATATGTGTTTTATGCATGTAGGATTATAGGTAGGGCTGTCAATGGATATTCGAAACCCGACTAAATCAATCAAACCGAACTAATTTTTAGGTTTTTTTAAGAAACCGTAGGTTTTTATATAAATTTATAACCGCACCGATAATTAGGGTAGGTTTTTTATTTTATAAAAGTAAACCGAAAAAATACCGAACCGTACTGAATAAATTTTACATGTGAAAAATATATTTATCTAGTAAGTTTAAAAACAATAATATATTAAAAGTTTTTTTGGGCCTTGGAATTATGAAAACTATTACAAGCCAACAAGTAATTAAACTCAAAATACTAATTCCTAAAACCTAGTATGCTACTTCTACTTAAACTAAGTTATTTCAAGTATCTTTATTAGCAAGACACAAAGTATTCTAGCGATTATGAGTAGCAAACTACATGTATTGAATATGTTTCCTTTCATATAATTTAGATTTATCTTTTTGAATATTTCATCTTCTATAGACTTTATTCTTGAGTCCCAGCTTGGTTAATATCTTTCAACTCGTGTGATTTATTTATTTTTTTGCCTTTATTTTGTTTCTTTTACGTTGTTGTAGAATAGTTGATGGATCCATACTCTAGCCATTTTTTTTTTTAAATTCATCACCCTTTAAACAGTAAAAATGTCTAGAGAGTTTTGCTAAATCCTATAAAAGAACGTATGTTATTGCATCCTATTTCTAATGGTGAATTTTACATGATGTTTAAAAAATACCAAAAATTAACCGAACCGTACCGATACCGAAGAGAAACAGACATGATTGGGATGATTTCGAAAAGTCTAATTTTGGTTATACATAATAGAATAACCGAAAAATTGGTATGGTATAAGTTTTTATAAAATAACCGGCCGAACCGAACCATTTACACCCCTACCTGTAGGAGCGATTCCAATCGATGTAGATATTATGGAATGAATTCAAGCTATTTTGGAGCTTTGAAGTCTGAGTAAAAGCCCAAGGATTAAGTTGAGATCGTGTTCGGGGATCAACGGATGATAGTGCACTTTAAGAACGAAACGAAGAATCGAGTAGGCATACTGCGCATTGCTAGTAAAATGCACATACTTTTCGCTCAGAAATCCGTTTGGGCTTCACAATATATCGTTGGAAAGATATTTACAACGGATACAACTCTCGTGTTTTATGTTTTTCCAAATTTCCACATCCGCGCTGTGTGGGGTGCCGCGTAGCGCGCCGCGGCTATGTAAATTGTTGCTGCCCTCAAATTGCATGCTCTCTGAAGTTCCCCACATGCACACCGCGTAGCGCGTCGCCCCATGCGGCGCACCTGTGCAAATTTTACAGAGCCAGAGTCCTATTTTACGCAGGAAAAAAATTTTTGTCTGGGCCCGACCCTACTTGGTATAAATACATGTAAAAATGCTATTTTGAGGACTTTTGACACACTTTAGACTTAGGGAGAGCACGGAGCCGCAGTGGAGACCGGGGATATTCGACCTAAGGAGGCAAGAACACACTAGGAGCAAGGGGGAGAATTCTTTTACGAGTTTTTCACTTTCTTCTTTCTATTTCCATTATTGGTTATGAATCCAAATATTGTAGTTATGCATACTATTACGAATAGCTAATTTGTTATCTAAGGTTTTGATGGAACCTCTTGAATGATGATTTTCCTGTTACATTAATATAGATTTGCCGTAGCTTTTCTATATTTGTTCAACTATGTTTATATTGTGGTTGGTTGAAGAGATCTTAATCGACTATGCCTATTTAGTATGTATTACTCGGAAGAGAGTGCATATTTAGGTAGTTGTTGAATAACATCACTCCTAACGTATATGAGGGATCAATACGAAGGGTTTAAAGGTGAGATTAGGAATAACGAAACCTTGGTGCGATCCGAGTGAGCCGTAACTTAGTTCCAGCTAGTGTACTTCGGAAGAATATGTCTAGTAAATTGTGGTAGTTACTCGGGAGAGAATTACGACACTCAGAGAGCTCATGATCGGTAGAGAAAACTTAGACAAATTTACAGAAAACGTAGCGGAAAGGATTCTGACAATAGGGGAAATCATAACTCTACCTCCTTAATCTTGTCTCCAATCCTTATACTTGTTAATTGATAGTTTTACTGCTTTCTAGTATTTGTTAGTTAATTAGATAAAAATAAATATTATAATCTTTATCATTAGAAAATTGTTTGGACTTGTATTTCTTAGCAATATTGAACAGCTGTAGCTAAGCCTTAGTTCTCTGTGGGATTTGACTCCGTACTTATAAACCGGAGTATATTTGCAGCGATCACTTAATCCTTTTTATAAGGTATAGTTAGGCGTGATCAACTTTTTCACGTGAAAACTGAAGTCTTTTACTTACTTGATATATAGTACTCTATTAAAAAAGAAAGAAGATATATAGTACTCTAATAATTAGTGCAGAAAAACGTATGTTCTTTTTGGTAGTTCTCTCTTATGATAGCTATGGCTGTCTAACGGGCCGGGTCATCCCGTCACGTCCAGTCCCGGACCACTAAATATTAAATGGTATTGGGCCTATATTAATGGGATGGGACGGGCTTCCCATTTTGTCCCGGTTAAAGTCCCGTCCTGTCCTACCAGCTCGTGTGATTTTTTTTCTTTCAAAAAAGAGTCGTTGGATTAATTCAGAAAGAAGAAATCTTGGTTTTGAAAAATTAACCACTAGGAAGAAGAAGAAGAATACAACAAGATACTTTGCACTAGGAGCGATGATGTCGCCATGGAACACATGGAACATCAAGCAACATTGCCAATTCCAGAACAATATTCCACAGAAATTATAGATCAGTTACAACGGAGCTATATAATAATTTATAAATATTAGTATGATATATTAACACAATTTGTTTTGTAGTACAGCATGCATTAGGCCACCCGAGTATCTAACGTAGTTAAGCTAAATAAGGTAACATATCTCATGCGAAGGAGGTTAATTATCCATGAAAAAAAAAGTACAGTTTCCAGTCGTTGATATTGAATTAGATATATAGCTTTCAACTTCACTACGGCCAATTACATTTGTGTTTTATTGTCTTCTCGATGCAAGGCACTAATTGCATATCCAATAATCTTGCTGACTTAAACAATCAGATATACTTATTTCTAAGTAGTTTATATTAGTAATTTTTAGTCGTCCATCACACGTCACTATTATGCGTCGGATTTTGAGTTTGTATTATGATGAATATTCATTCAACGTATTATATGACGAAAATAAATTTTCCCTGGAGTCTAATTGAACTGATTTTTCTTCCTTCTTCTTCTTCTTTTGTTGTAATGGAAATAGGAAGTTTAATTAATGCTTTACAACAACCCGTATAACCGTGTTTAGGATAGTGCTGAAGGATAAATGGCACGTAGGGGTGGCAAAATGGTTCAAAGAAAACAGTTAACCACCCATATTATCCACTAAAAAATGGATTGGATAATGAACTTTTTAAAAACGGATCAAATATGGATAAGAACCATATTATCCATTTAGAAAATGGATAACCCATGAGTAACCAATGGATAACCAATGGGTCTAACTTTTACATTTGTAAAGCCTCAAATTGGGGGTTCCTCAAGTTAGGGAGACTAAGAATTCTCCCAATAAAAATCATATACAAGAAGTCATGGATAATATGGGTAACCCATATTATCCGCCGGTTAATCCTTTTTTATCGGTATTAAATATGGGTCTGGTCTGATAATTGATCCGTTTTTACCCGTTTTCGACCCGAACCATATCCGACCCGACCCGCCTGTTTGCCACTCCTAATGGCACGATATGGTTCTGGTTAGAGGTGTTCAAATCGAACCGGACCCGCTTAGGCTTGATTTGATTTGGTTTGATATTGAGTAAAAAAAATAAATTAAACTGATATATAAATATATAATTTTTATGTATACTTTTAACATTTTATATAGAATTTTCTTTAAAAAATATCTAAAAATATTTGTAATCCTCTCTTGGATGTAATATTTAATAGAACTATGAAGTATATTCATTTTTATGTACTTTAAATAATGGATTGTATTATCACTTTTCTTTACAAGTATTGTTGAAATGTGTCAATCTCTTTATTCTTCCATATTCATATATCAGGACCTATTAAATTCTTATATCTTTTTCGAATTTGAAATGGTATTTCTATAATTTAAAATTAAATAAAACAATAATATTAATTTTTATGTTTAACTATTAAACTTGGTTACCTTATGTCACGACCCGGATTTTCCACCCTCGGGAGTCGTGATGGCGCCTACTAGTGAAAGCTAGGCAAGCCAACTAACTGAATTATCTACCTTGTCTCCACTTCTGAATTCATTAACAACTTAGAACCAAAAATTAATAAACAACATAATTTAACGAGCGGAAGAATAAATTTCAAACTTAAAAATACAGCCAATACAATTCTTTAACAAAACTACCCAAGTTAGGTGTCACAACTTCACAGACTGTCTAAGAGTACTACAAATAAGAGTTTGAAAGAAATAACAAAGTACGGTCTCCGGGATTACACAAAAGAAACAGGAAAAATAGATAGAGGGAGACGCCATGTCACGACCCGGATTTCCCACCCTCGGGAGTCGTGATGGCGCCTACTAATGAGAGCTAAGAAAGCCAAGTTTAATTACTTTTTCATTAATAACATAATTCCTTTTAACAATTATCGGCAATAATACAAAAGCAACGAAATTAAATAATAAGCGGAAGTCTCAATATTATAGAAAACTAATAAAAATGAGGCAAAATCTCAACCAAAACCTCTACCCAAGACTGGTGTCACAGTTTCACAGACGGTCTAAGAATACTACACATAAAGGTCTGAAAGAAATAAACTCGACACTGTCTCCAAAAATACATGAAAGAAACAGGAATATAGATGAAAGGAGACGCCAGGGCCTGCGAACGCCTGCAAGGCTACCTCGGGTCTCGCTGGACTGAAAGCCTGCTCCCACACTACTGCTGCTGCTGTCCGAAGCCTAGATCTGTGCAAAATAGCACAGAGTGTAGTATCAGCACAACCGACCCCATGTGCTGGTAAGTGCCTAGCCTAACCCCGGCGAAGTAGTGACGAGGCTAGGACCAGACCATCAAATAAACCTGTGCAGTTATATAATATACAGCGGAAAGAAAAGCAGGAATAAACAAGTAGAGATGGGATGGGGAAACATGCTTCGGGGACTAACAGGATAAAAACAGAATATCAAGAGAACTATAAAGGAAACAAAACCCAACCACTAACAAGAATAAGGAAGACAAAGGCAGATTTCACTTTCTTTTCACATTTTGTTGCAGGCGTGCAACCCCATCCCATTTCCTGTATCTCGTGGCAGGCGTGCCACCCGCTCTCATTTCATTATATCTCGTGGTAGGCGTACCACCCGCTCCCATTTCATTATATCTCTGTTGCGGCGTGCAACCCGATCCGTATATAACATTGTTGCGCCGTGCAACCCGATCCATATACAATATTGTTGCGGCGTACAACCCGATCCATATACAATATTGTTGCGGCGTGCAACCCGATCCATATACAATATTGTTGCGGTGTGCAACCAGATCCATATACAATATTTACACTTATAATGAGAGTCCCGACAAGAGATCGATAAGGTCCACACTATCCCGACAAGGGATTCGATAGCATGAGTAATTACATCCGAGCAAGGGAGAAACATCTATAACCACACTTATTCCAACATCTAACTACCGCAGCTATAACCGATCCTGTTACAACATCTAACTGCCACAACAATATAATAAATCCTATTAACATCTAACTACCACAACTATAATCAATCCTGTTACAACATCTAACTACCACAACTATGATCAATCCTGTTACAACATCTAACTACCACAACTATAATCAATCCTGTTACAACATCTAACTACCACAACTATGATCAATCCTGTTACAACATCTAACTACCACAACTATTATCAAACTTGTTACTACACCTAAACACCTCAGCTATAACCAAACCTATTACAACACTTAACTACCGCAGCTATAACTTTAGTCCTTACTCAACACAAGGAATCATTAAACTAAGCATCTGCAATATCAATTAAGAACACCATACAAGGGAACCACAATTCGACAATAGCCCGCCAAGGGACAGCATAATGATCTTTTCTCTCCTCATTTTTACTTCACAATTCACTCCACAACTCGAGCCAATGCTCTAGAGGTTCAATTATCACTTATACTTTCGCAATTCTCTATACAACTGGAGCCAACGCTCCTCAATATCCATAGGTCACGATTCTTTCCACATCTTTGCACAACAAATAGAAATAATCACCAAGGCATGAATATTACAACGAAGTCATTGAAATTACAATATAGGACTCACGGTCATGCTAGACACCAATGTATAGATACTCGTCACCATGCCTATACATCCTACTCGACAATTAGCAAGTAGCAAATAAGACTCAACTCCTATTCCCTCAAGCTAAGGTTAGACCAGACACTTACCTCAACTTCCACGGCCAAATCAATCCACAACGACCGCTTTCCCTCTCGAATTCGGCTCCAACTCAATCAAATCTATGAAATAACGACTTTACAATATCAATAATAGCTAAACAAATCAAACCCAATGCCTACATATAGATTTCCAACCTTTCTTCCAAAAATTCCAAAATCGACCCCAGGCCCGCTTGGTCAAAACACGAGGTTCGAACCAATTCCGTATCACCCATTCCCCCGCGAGCTCGAATATACAATTTGTTTTCAAATTCGACCCCAAAACGAGGTCTAAATCAAGGAAAATTGAAAAACCCTAACTCTACCCTTTCCCCCAATTTCAACCCTAGATTACATGATTTGAGCCTAGGAATTTGGATAAATGATGAAGGAAAATGAAGGAAACAAGTTAAATAATACTTACCCAAGAAGCTTTGGTGAAGAAGAGCTCTAAAAATCGCCTATGGGCTGTGGAGAAGATGGACTCGTGTGTATTTTGTGAAATTTCCCGTCACTGTTCTGTTTTGGGTATTTAAAATCACTGGGCAAAAATGCCCTATGCGATCGCGGAAGAAGGCTTGCGATCGCATAGGGTCAGGAAATTGACAATTGCGATCGCATGAAGACTACTGCGAACGCATATAAGAAACAGACCCCATTCCGGATTTTTGGCTTTTATACTGTGCGATCGCGAGGAAGTAATGCGATCGCATTGAACGAAGGGTGGCTGCTCTACGCGATCACAGGAGACTATACGCGATTGCATTGAACAAACGGGGTACCTGGAATTTTTAACCCTACGCGATCGCGGGGAAGCCTATGCGATCGCATAGCACTGGATAGCAGCATACCAGAACTGAAAACTTCTGCAACTATTTTAAGTTCTAAAACACTCCGACACACCTTCGAAACACTCCCGAGCCCTTGGGGCTCCTAACCAAACACACACACTAACTCAACAACATCCTACGAACTTAACCATGCGATTAAATTGCCAAAATAACATCATAAACGAGGAATCAAACCTCAAAATCATCACTTTTTCATCAAACTTCATAAACTTTATTTTTAGATATTTAGGTCCGAAACACGTCAAACGACGTCCGATTTCGACCAAATTTCACAGGAAGCGCTTAAACCACATATAAGACCTGTACCGGGCGCCGGAACCAAAATACGGGCCCGATAACCCTATAAATTTCAGAAAAACAATTTCTTTTAAAAATTCATTTCTCGGGCTCGGGGCCTCGGATTTCGATTCCGGGCATACGCCCGAGTCCCATATTTTTCTACGGACCCTCCGGGACCGTTCAATCACGGGTCCGGGTCCATTTACCCAAAATGTTGACCAAAGTCAACTTTAATCATATTAATATCAAAATTCATCAATTTTTACAGAGAATTCATATTTAAGCTTTCCGGCTATGCGCCCGGACTGCGCACGCAAATCGAGGCGACTAAAAGTGAGGTTTTCAAGGCCTCAGAAGCGCGGAAAAGAGAGAAAATAGGTGATGACCCTTTGGGTCATCACACGCCAATGCTTGCGGACGCCTGCAGGACTACCTCGGGTCGCCTGATAAGCAAGAAGCTGAAACCTCACTACGGTCCGAAATCTGCAGATAAGTGCAGAGTGTAGTATCAGCACAACCGGCCCCATTTGCTGGTAAGTGCCTAGCCTAACCTCGGCGAAGTAGTGACGAGGCTAGGACCAGACTACCAAATAAACCTATGCAGATAAATGGTGTACAACGAAAAAATAGAAGCAAAAATATACAGTCAAGGCTGGGAGGGGGAAAACATGCTGTGGGGAAATATCAAATAGCAACAGAAAGACAGCAGTTAAATATATGGAACACCACAATTCAATTATCAACAAGAATCGAAAGTCAAACAAGTGCACGGCATCACCTTTCGTGCTTTTACTCTCATCCTCACCAAAAATCAATATAAGCTGCACGGCATCACCCTTCGTGCTTTTACTCTCATCCTCACCATAAAATCAATATAATCGACACGGAATGGTACATCGTGCGGCACGGCATCACCCTTCGTGCTTTACACTCTTCCTCACAAAATAATACGCGGCATCACCCTTCGTGCTTTAACACTCTCTCACCAAAATAATGCACGGCATCACCCTTCATGCTTTACACTCTTCCTTACCCAAACAACAAACACAAACACAAACAATAAGGGTAAGGAATAAATGAATCATAATAAAAATTCCGGCAAGGGAACAATATCAAAACCAAAACATCCCGGCAAGGGAACAATATCAAAACCAAAACATCCCGGCAAGGGATCAGCACCATAAACCTTTTCTCATTTTTACATTTATCTCACAACTTTCTTCACAATTTAAGCCAATGCTCTATAAGGTTCAATAGCCAATAATACTTTCACAAATCACTTTGCAACTTGAGCCAATGCTCCTCAATATACAAATACCGATATTCTTTTCACAAACCTTGCTCAACAATAGCAATCACCACATTAAACATGAACAGTACAACGGAGTCACATAAATCACAACACAAGACTCACGGGCATGCTTGACACCAACGTATAGATACTCGTCACCATGACTATACGTCGTACTCTACACACAACACATATCATATAAGACCAAACTCCTATTCCCTCAAGCTAAGGTTAGACCAAACACTTACCTCGATGCCACGAACACAGTTCAAGCCTCAACTATCGCTTTACCTCTTGATTCCACTACCAATTCGCTCGTATCTAGTCACAAGTTACTTAATTACATCAATAAATGCTAAAGGAACCAATTCTAATGCATGAAAATAAGTTTTCTAGAGTTTTTCCCAAAAACTCAAAAATCGACCCCGGGCCCGCATGGTCAAAATCTGAGGTTCGAACCAAAACCCGATTACCCATTCACTCACGAACTCAAATATATAATTTGTTTTGAAAACGGATCTCAAATCGAGGTCCAAATCCCCAAAATTTAAAAAACCTAGGTTCTACCCAAAACACCCAATTTCCCCCATGAAAATCTTTGATTTTGAGTTGAAATCATGTTAAAAGATGTTAAGGATTAAAGAAAACTAGTTAAAAATGACTTACAATTGATTTGGAGAAGAAGTTGCCTTTGAAAAATCGCCCTAGAGTGTTTATGTTTTGAGAAGATGTGAAAAAGGGTTAAAAAGTCGTCTAAGTATGGATTTCACAGGTCTCTGATGTCGCAATTGCGACCATTCGCAATTGCGAACCCCTGAGAATCTGCTGTTGTCGCATTTGCGACCAATTATCGCAATTGCGAAGTCGCATTTGCGACTGAAGTCTCGCATATGCGACCAAGGGGGATTCTTGGCAGTTGTCCCATTTGCGACACAAGTATCGCATTTGCGATGTCACATTTGCGACAGTCACTTCGCATTTGCGAAGAATGCAGCCCAAGGACACATCTCGCATTTGCGACACATTGCTCGCATTTGCGAGACAGGCTTCGCAAATGCGAAGCCTTCAAGCCTGTAGCATACCAGCAATTTCCTAAGTTAAAATTACACTCCGTGGCCTATCCCAAACTCACCCGAGCCCTCGGGACTCCAAACCAAACATGCACACCAACCTAAAAACATCACTTGCCCGTGCATTCAAATCACCAAAATAATATCAACAACTAGGAATTTAGCATAAAAATCATGAAATTTCTTAAGAACATCAAATTTCCAATTTTTCTCAAATTAGGTCCGATTCACGTCATTTCAAGTCCGTTTCTTACCAAATTTCACAGACTCAACTTAAATCACATATAAGACCTGTACCGGGCTTTGGAACCAAGATACGGACCCGATACCATCAAATTTCAAACACATTTCATTTTCAAAAACTCATATATTTTTCAGAAAACAATTTTCTTCAAAAATTCATTTCTCGGGCTAGGGACCTCGGAATTCGATTTCGGGCATACGCCCAAGTCCCATATTTTCTTACGGACCTCCCGGGATCGTCGGAACACGGATCCGGGTCCGTTCACTCAAAATGTTGACTTCGACCGAAGTCAACTTAAATTTATTTTAAAGGCAAAACTCATTATTTTTCAAAGATTTTCATATAATGGCTTTCCGGCTACGCGCCCAGACCGCGCACACAAATCGAGGTGATGTAGAAAAAGGTTTTTAAGGCTTCGGAATGCAGAATTAGTTTCTAAAACAAGTGATGACTTTTTGGGTCATCACACCTTAAAAGCGTACATCAACGAAAAATTATTGTTAGACGCCGAAAAAAATATCTATCCTATGTTACTAAAAAAATTCTTCCATAAAAATATTTTAATAGATCATACCATCAAGAGGTGGAAGTATTATATCTTAATATAAAGCATAAACAAAAAGAAAAGAACAAAAGCGAAGGACGATATTAGACCAAACTTATGCGAAATATAATTAGAGTGAAAGAGAGCAAAAATCTCAAATCTCCTTAAGTGAGTTAGTGTAATTAACAGATTTGATGCATGTTATATACTTCAAAAGAATCAAATTCAGCCTATGTAGATAGTAATTACCCGCATCTAATATTTATATTAAACCATAAAAACTATCTTACTTAGCAGCTAAAAAATAAAGCGAGAATACATACCATTTAAAGTTAAGTGATAAATAATACTTGTATAAGAAACACGTGTCTTGCATTTAGTTTGGTGTAAACATTATAGTTAAGTGATAAATGTGTATATGAAAAACTTTCTGCTTATAAATTTCTCTTTTTTGGTTTTGTTTGAGTCTTATCCTTAAAGAATACTGCCTAATTTATTAAATTTTATGCTCAAAATTATCAGCTCTACTCAATTAGGAAAAACAACAAATCTAAAAACACATGCAATAACTTTCACAACAATATAGAAAACTAAGCAGGTCTGTAGTTAATTGTGCATATATATATTAGAGCATCTATTATAAAATCAAATTCAAAACAAGCACAAGTATAATCCATAGGCTAAAAAGACAATGTAACTAGAACAAGTCGAGTATCATATCATGATATGGGAAATTTCCTTCCCTGAAAAATTGTATATTGTGCAAGTAAGGTAAAAATAAATTTTTAGTTATATGTGAATTGAATTCCATGTGACGCTCTAGTATTTTTCTGAATACCATTGTAATATATAATTTTTAGCTTCACTACCAATTACATTCGGGCTTAGTATATATACCCTCTAGTATATACAACCATACTTTTTTTTTCTTTAAACCAAACTAGCTTATAACTTTGTGCTATTGGCACAAAGTTATAAATGTCTCTGGTTTAGGAAAAAAAAAAGCTTAAAATTATCGGTCAGTTTTTACACTTCTCATGTAAGATATCACTAATAAAATGTCCTACATTATCAAAAATATAGTTGGATACAGACGCAACTCAATAAATTGAAGGGCATAAAAGGAGCTATCAGTATCAAGTATACTAAACCACATTTATAATGTGTTCTTTATAAAGACAAAATAATTGATGAATAAAAACATTTTATAGGGGACCATAGCTCTTTTTCTTTTGGTCGTATCCCTTTTTTATTTTTCTATATAGTTAAAAGTAAGTACTATTATTTTTCCTTCTGTCTTTTTCTTTATTTTCTAATGTAGTGTATATATCTTTATGGTACAATAATGTGTGGTGGCCAAAACCTTTAAATAGTGATAAAACGTGTATTTACTAACCAACAAAAAAAAGTGTACGGTGGCTGTTGATAAAAACATGTATTTACAAACAAAATAAAAGAAGGTGTAGAAGGGAAACTAGGATTTTAGTCTTATGAGTTCTGAATTTTAGGACCCGTTTGGGGTTTGTCCATAGATTTTTTTTCCTTTTTTCCGGATTTTTTTTTTCCAAAAATATGTTTGTCCATAGAATTTTACAGTTTTTTGGAGATTTTTCGAAAAGGAGTTTTTCAAAAACTAAAAAGTGGTTTTGCCCACTTTTTCAAAATTTTCAGAATTTTTTTTCCCAACTCACAAAACTGCAACATTTTTTTAAGTGAAATGCATGTTCAAACATAATTTCAAATTCCTAATGCTAATTTTCATCTTAACTACAAATACTACTTTCTTTAAAAAATTACAATTTTTATGTCCAAATGCCTACTTAGAATGACGACTTCAACTGTTAACAATAATTGGGTTCTACATTAAATATTGATACATATTTAATGAATTTATTAATACCAAACATACTGTTTGAGTAAAAGTTACTGAGTTTAACCGAACCTGTAGCTAGGTTTTGTCACGACCCGAAATTTCCACTGTCGGAACCGTGATGGCGCCTAACATTCCACTTGCTAGGCAAACCAACGTTAGAAGATTATTAAGCCAAACCTTATTCAATTCAACAAATAATAGTAAATAAACTAAAGTGAAATACAACAAGTGCGGAATAATATAATAACTTCATCATTTACTACTACGCGGATCTGGTGTCACAAATTCACGAACATTCTAGGATTTACTACAAGTGAAAGACAGAAAGAAATACAACTGTCTGAACGAAAGAAACAGTAAAAAGGAAGAGATAGACGGGGACTTCAAGGTCCGTGAACGCCGATTGTTCTACCTTGAGTCCCTGGTGGTCCGTCCGAGCTGCTATGCCTCTCGATCAACTGGGACCAATACCAAAATCTGCACAGAAGTGCAGTGTGTAGTATCAGTACAACCGACCTCATGTACTGGTAAGTGTCGAGCCCAACCTCGACGAAGTAGTGACGAGGCTAAGATAAGACACATACATAATAAACTTGGGCTATTTAACAGTATATGTACAAAATAACGGCAGTAAAAGATAGACAGATAATATCGGGAGGGGGACATGCTGAAGGGATTACAACATAGAGAATCACAACAGTAAAGAAAACGTAATCCACCAATATACCTTGAACCAATAATAACAAGTAAACACAGTAAAGAAAAATGCACGGCATCACCCTTCGTACTTTTACTCTCAACCTCACCATATAATCAATAGAAACAGCACGACATCACCCTTTGTGCATTAACTCTCTCATCACATGGCACGACATCACCCTTCGTGCATTAACACTCACAATATGGCACGACATCACCCGTCGTGCATTATCACTCACAAAACATGGCACGACATCACCCTTCGTGCATTAAGTCTCTCATAACATGGTTCGGCATCACCCTTCGTGCATTAACACTCACAATATGGCACGGCATCACCCTTCATGCATTAACACTCTCCCTCACCAGACAATGAACAATAACAACAGGAGATGAAAATAACAAGAACAAGTCTTACTTCAATGTTTGGTTCCACAATACCGACCTCAACTTTGAATCAATGCTCAATCAATACCAAAGTTCGTAAACATGATAAGAACGATCAACGTAATGATTAACTAGTCTAAGCATGGATAATATGATCACAGAAAGCAGTAATTTCAAGAATAAGACCCACTAGCATGATATGACCCGACAACAACGCATAGGTACTCATCACCTCACCTATATGTTGTACCCAACGTTCAAACACGTAACAAATAGGCAAATAGGATCTAATCCCTTAAGCCAAGGTTAACCACGACACTTACCTCGCTCCAACGGCCAAACTCAAAGCTCAACCACGGCTTTTCCCTTCAAACAAGCCTCCAGACCAATAGAATCTAGCAAATTACCAACCAAACGATTCAAATAAAGCTTTAGGAGCTACCCATGATTGCAAAGAATTCTATTTAGGTCATTATTGAAAAAGTAAATAAAAGTCAACACCCGGACCCGCTTGATCCAAACCCGAAATTCGAACCAAAATCCGATTACCCATTCACCCCCGAGCCCTGGTATATAATTAGTTTTGGAATTCGACCTCAATTTGAGGTCTAAATTCCCAATTTATCAAATCCCTAGATTCTACCCAAAAACCCCCAATTCCACCATGAAAACTTTAGATTTTAGATTGAATCTTAGGAAATAGTAGTGGAAGATTGAAAAAATTAGTTTAAAATCACTTACCAATGATTTGGGGAAGAAAAGTCCTTTGGAAAATCGCCTCTTGTGTTTCTAGGTTTAAAAATTTGAAGAATGAATCAAAAATCCCGTATAAGTCATCTTTTGTTTAGTTGAAGGTATCGCATTGCGACCTGGGGTTCGCTAACGCGACATTTTCTTCGCAAATGTGAAAAGTGCCCTAGGCGCAGTCATCGCAAATGCGTACAAGAGAGGATCGCAAATGCGACTAGAACTTCGCAAATGAGAAGGTCCACCCCCAGCCCACTGCTCGCAAATGCGATTGTCTCTTTGCAAATGCGAGGCTCGCATTTGCGAGCCAGATCTCGCAAATACGAAATCTGCAGGTCTGATGCACACCAGCTATGATTTCTAAGTTCAATTCGCTCTGTAGCCTATCCAAAACTCACCCGAGCCCTCGGGGCTCCTAACCAAACATGTACACAAGTCCTAAAACATCATACAAACTTGTTCGCAATCAATTCGCCAAAATAACACCTAGAACTACGAATTGAATACCAAATCGAATGAAATTTTTAAGAAAGCTTTAAAGCTTCTATTTTCACAACCGGACGTCCGAATCACGTCAAACCAACTCCGTTTCTCAACAAATGGCATTACTTTATAACAGTAAGTCCCCATGTCTATTATAAATGAAGTTTTCTCCTCATCTAGAGGATCCTTTTTGATTTGATTATACCCTAAATATGCATCTAAAAAACTTAACAACTCATGCCTTGCCGTGGCATCAATTAGTTGATCTATATGTGGTAATGGAAAAGAATCTTTAGGACAAGCTTTATTTAGGTTAGTGTAATCTACACAAACTCGCCATTTACCATTCTTTTTAGGTACCACTACGGTATTAGCTAACCAATTAGGATACTTTACCTCGCGAATGGACCCGATTTTTAAAAGTTTTTGTACCTCATCTTGTATCACCTGATTTTTAAATGCTCCATGCTTTCTTTTCTTTTGTTTGACAGGTGTAAATGATGGATCTTCATTCAACTTATGAGTCATTATTTCCGGAGGTATTCCTGTCATGTTAGAGTGGGACCAGGCAAAACAATCTATGTTAGTCTTCAAAAATTCAGTTATCTTACCTTTCATTTCGTGGCTCAAGTTGTCCCAATATAGACTTTCCTTTCAGGCTTTTGTGCGAATAGTTCTATAGCCTCCAACTCTTCAATCGTTGTTTTGATGCTTTCATTTTCTTCCAGTTCTTGGATGCAGTCGGGCCTTGAATCCACATCTGTTCGCCCAAGTTCAGCTGAGGTTCGCGTCGCAGTATCCTCAACTGGATTCTGTAATTGCTATTTTTCTTCGTTTTTTGCACCTGAATCTGCTACTGAATTAATGCTCCTAGGCGTATGTTGATCACCACGGATTTGACGGATTCCCCATGGTGATGGGAATTTAATGACTTGATGTAAGGTAGATGGCACAGCATCCATTTCGTGAATCCATGGTCTCCCGAGAATCATATTATAATCCATATCCATTTCCAACACCTAGAATTTCGTATCTTTGACAACTCCTTCTGCGAATGTTGTAAGTATTACTTCCCCTTTAGTCACGACGCTTGAATTGTCAAAGCCAGATAATGTATGTGCCTTAGGTACTAGTTTATCTCCGGCTTGCATCTCGTTTAATACTCTTAGCAAAATGATGTTCACGGAACTACCTGGATCAATCAAAACTCGTTTCACATTAGTATCATGTACAAGTAGAGATATTACCAGTGCATCGTTGTGTGGAGTTAACACGCCGTCAACATCTGCATTATCAAACATAATACTCTCCTCCTCCACAACATGTCGGACCCGCTTCCCGTGTGTAACTGTCACTTTTGAAATCTTATTGGTTGTTGTGTACGTTACGCTATTGATTTCATCTCCCACGCTTATAACGCTAACGGTCCTTTTTGGTGAAGGAGGTTTAGGGGGCTCCTGCCTGTTTTTCATATATGCTTGTTTACCTTTTTCGCTGAATAACTCAGTAAGATATCCCTGCTTTAACAAATGATCAACTTCACCCTGCAGCAATCTACAATCTGCTGTTTTGTGACCGTGATCATGATGAAACTCGCACCAATGATCAGGGTTTCGTCTATTTGGGTTTGATCTCATCTCTTTCAGCCAGCGTACTTTGTCGTCCATGCTTCTTAAAACAGCCACCAGTTCGGACGTGCTTGCATTAAAATTGTAACCGCCGATTTTCGCTTTAGAACTTCTGTCATCATCTCGTGTTTCTCGTGCATTTCGTTCTTTCCTAAACCTTGATGATGAACCCGGCTCTCTAACTCTCGACCTGTGATCATACCTTGCATTATCTTGTTTTGATCATTGGTCTCTTCCCGCTGGTCCCATATAAGGCTCGTACCTGTTTTTACCGGACCTTTTTTCAGTTTCAGCACGTCTTGAACTTACCTTTTCCTCTTTTTGAAATTGGATAATAGTATCTTCTTCTATGCGCATCTTTGTGCTGTATCTGTGATAAACATCGTTCCAGGTTGTGGCTCGAAATTCTCGCAGGCTTTCTTTGAGTCGTCTTGTGGCTTCCGAACTTTTCTCATTTAGATTGCTGGTGAATGCCATAGCTGCCTAGTTATCAGGTACGCGTGGTAAAGTCATCCGTTCCCGCTGGAATCTGTCTACGAACTCTCTAAGCAGCTCCGAATCTCCTTGCTTTATTTTGAAAATATCTTCCATTCTTTTTTCGACTTTTTGAGCTCCCGAGTGTGCTTTAATAAATGAATCTACAAGCTCAGCAAAAGAATTTATAGAATTTTCGGGCAAAAGAGAATACCATGTTAGTGCTCCCTTAGTGAGTGTTTCACCAAATATTTTGACCAGCACTGATTCAATTTCATGTTTGGTTAAATCGTTGCCGTTAACGCCAGTGGTGAATGCAGTCACGTGGTCTCGTGGATCAATTGTGCCATCGTATTTTGGGATGTCAGGCATCTTGAACTTCTTCGGAATCGATAAAGGTGCAGCACTGGGTTTCCAAGGTTGTTGTGAATATTTATCCATATCTATTCCCTTAGGCGGTACACCAGGTATTTGCTCTATGCGATCACTTTGCTCCTTAAGCTGTTTCTGCAAAGTTAATACTAAAATTTGTAAATCAGAATTAACTGTGTTACTTGGTTCGCCATCGTGAGTTTCACTAGGAGTTCCACCACTGCCTGAATTAACGAGCCCAGAATGTGGGTTTTCCAAAGTGTTATTGTTCGGAGTTGGTGTTGATGGTGCGACCGGCAATTGGCTGGTAAAAGCCTCAAGAGCCTTGCTAACCTGTTGAGCGATTAACTTTTGCAAAGCTTCGTTGATAGCCTCATCATTTTCCAATTGATCATTTGCATTTGATTGAGATCCATCAGGAGTTCCTTCTCAAGATTGTCGAGGAGAACTTTGTGGAGAAGGGACAGGGATTCCAACACCTTGCGAATTCTCCTGGAGTTGATGGTCTCTTTGATTGTTGTTGTCGTTGACATTTGACATGATTGATAAAAGATAAATGTAGGAAGGAATAAATTATCAGATTCCCGGTAACAAAATCAATTTGTTTAACCAAAAATTAGGATTTCGGTCAAAGATTTATTGTAGAAGAACTCGGGTTACTGATAATTAAATATAAAGGAGAAATTGACTTTTACAAGTTGAAGAAAGCAAAATAGATCAGCATATTTCAATAGTCTTTCGTGTCCTTACAAATGTTCATTCTTCCCCCTTTTATAGATATCTCGAAGTAATAGAGTATTCATGACCATATGACATTAATGTAACGTTATAATTGGCAATCATAACTGATCCTATACAAATTTCATAATGCTTTCCGTAATTAATGCCTATTAATTATCAATGATTCAAATCCGTACCGCTTTTGTTACAAAGGTTCATTCCTTTGATATAACTGCTGAATATCAATAGGTGCGAGCTTTTGTCCTTCTTCTGCCCGTGCCAGTTAAAACTCGTGCCTCCAATCAGTCATTCTTCTACTAGTCCACGTGTCACAATACTTCACCACACATTTAATTTCATTCAAAGACTCAATTTTTTCATAAGGGAAATTGGGAAGATTAAAAAGTAAAAGCACCCAGTTGTGGTGTGTCTTTTGGCATTATTATCCTAGCAGCTGTTTGTGGGTTATATTTAATAGATTCAGCTCACTGTTAAAATGTATTGATTCGTCTAGGTAGCAAACATATAGGGCACTAGGTTCATGTCAGACATGACCACGTTTTAAAAAACAAATTGGAGTATGCGCTCTGAATAAACTTTCTTAATAATAATAAAAGCGTGATTAATTGTGGACACATATGCGTGACATGATTCTTGACGCGCCAAACGAAATGAGTACTCTACGCGTGACTCGTTTCAGGTTAATTTCTTAATTAAAAGAGGCAAATGAACATAGGTTCTAAAATAAGTAATTAGACAATTTTTATAAGCCAAGTATGATCAAAGTGACCGTGCTAGAACCACGGAACTCGGGAATGCCTAACACCTTCTCCCGGGTTAACAGAATTCCTTACCCGAATTTCTGTGTACGCAGACCATAAATAAGAGTCAACTTTCCTCAATTCGGGATTTTAAACTGGTGACTTGGGACACCATAAATTATTCCAAGTGGCGACTCTGAATTTAATATAAATAATCTCGTTTCAATTGTCACTTAAATTGGAAAAAACTCCCTTATACCCCTTCCGGGGTAGTAAAAAGGAGGTGTGACAGTCACATCTGCAGAGTTACTTCTGCGACACAAGCGTCGCTTCTGCGGAACACACCGGCCAGCAGCCCCATCGCATCTGCGGAGGCATTTTCGCTTCTGCGATGCCCTCCGCTTTTGCGCCTTCTCTGCCCGCTCCCGCGATCACGCAGTTGCGGGAATTTCTTCGCACCTGCGACCTCTGCCCAATAAACTCCCAGCCACATCTGCGAAGAGCTTCATGCTTCTGCGAGGTCGCTACTGCGATCAAATTCCCGTAGAAGCGGTTGCCTCAGTTGTTATCCAGAAACATGAGAAATTCCAGCAGCTCCCTTTGTCCGAAATCCAATCCGTTAACATTTCAAAATCCACCTGAGGCCCTCTGGACCTTAACCAAATATACCAACATGTCCCAAAATGCAATACAAACTTAGTTGAGGCTTCAAACCACGTCAAACAACGTCGAAATTACGAATCGCGCCTTGAATCAAATTATAAGTTTTCAAATGTTCAAAATTCTATATTATGCATCGAAACGTATCAAATCAATCCGAAATGACTTCAAATTTTGCACACGGGTCATAAATGACATAATGGAGTTGTTCCAGCTTCCGGAATGGAAATCCGACCTTGTTATCATCGAATCAACCTTCGGTCGAACTTATAGTTATTTCAAAACTCCAATTTTTTTCCCAATATTCACCATAAAGTGCTGAATTGTCCTACGGACTTCCAAATCCAAATCAGAACATGCGCACAAGTCTGAAATCACCATACGAAGCTATTGGAATCATCAAAATTCCATTCCGGATTCATTTACACAAAAGTTAAACTCTGATCAACTCTTTTCATTTTAGCTTCAAAAATGAGAATTGTTCTTTCAATTTAATTCCGAATCTTACGAAAATCAAACTCGACCGCACACACAAGTCATAACAGAATTTACGAAGTAGACCGGGACCTTAAGACGCTGAACAGGGCATTAATTCTTAAAACAACAAGTTGGGTCGTTACAGTTATCTGTGCGGTTGTGATTCGAGATGTGGGCACAAGGTGCCGTGAGTATATGATAGTGGGTTGAAACCCGTGACTTGTGACTATGAGATAAAGTATCACAGAGTGATTTTATTGTGAAATTTGTGTTAGAACGACTTGATTAATTGGTTGTTCCTTCTGTTCCTTATTTGGTTTTAGCGATACTTCACAGTATTCTTATTGCTTTACTGTTTTTACCACTTGTTGATCTTATTGCCATTTACTGATTTCTGCTTCCCATTATTAGTTTTATACTTTTATACTTTACAGGTTATATTGTCTAGTGAGTGTCTTGATTAGTACCTCGTCACTACTCCACCGAGGTTAGTCTTGATACTTACTGGGTACCGACTGTGGTGTACTAATACTACACTTATGCACAATTTTGTGCAGAGCCAGATATTAGAGATATCAGACTCGGGCAGAGTTAGCTTGTTGATAGCGAGGATTCAAGGTAGAGCTGCTTGGTCGTCGCAGTCCCTTGGAGTCCTTTCCTTTCATTGTACTGTCAGCTTGTATTTGAACAGTATATCTCGATCTTTAAGATCTTTCTATGTATTTTGTTAGAGTTCGTGACTCTGTATTTCCAGTCTTCGGAGGTTGTTATGATTATTACCGCATAGGCTTATTCCGCTTTTGTTTCGGCATTTATATTAAACTATGTTTCATTATCATTATTAAAGCTGATTTAATCGTTGTTAGTAATCGGTTTACCTAGTCTTAGAGACTAGGTGTACGCATGCGGTAGGTTTTTGGATCGTGACAACAAGAGTTCCACAAATACTTTGAGAAAATCCAGTGATAGAACTTGAGAATATGAGAGAAGAAGGTGAATGAGAAAGAGCACTGAAACGGGAACTAAAAGAATGAGAAAATTCAGTGATAGAATTTGAGAATATGAGAGAAGAAGGTGAATGAGAGAAAACGGGAACTAAAAGAATGAGACTTTTAGTGGGACGCGGTGTTTCTTTTTCACGACTGAAAGACAGCTTAAGTATTTAGCCCTAAAAAAATTTATATTCACGAAAATGCCCTTCATCGTTCAAGAGCACCTTCACTTATTATATACTACAGTTAAACTAGCTGTATAAACTAGGTCAGTTTTTACACTTCTCACGTAAGATATCACTAATAAAATGTCCTATATTATCAAAAATATAGTTGGATACAAACGCAACTGTAAATTGAAGGGCAAATAAGGAGCTATCAGTATCAGGTATACTAAACCACATTTATAATGTGTTCTTTATAAAGACAAAATAATTGATGAATAAAAACTTTTTATAGAGGACCATAGCTCTTTTTCTTTTGGTCGTATCCCTTTTTTATTTTTCTATATAGTTAAAAGTAAGTACTATTATTTTTCCTTCTGTCTTTTTCTTTATTTTCTAATGCAGTGTATATATCTTTATGGTACAATAATGTGTGGTGGCCAAAACCTTTAAATAGTGATAAAAACGTGTATTTACTAACCAACAAAAAAAAGTGTACGGTGGCTGTTGATAAAAACGTGTATTTACAAACAATAAAAAAAGGATAATTTTTTTTATTTTATGTATATTTACTATACGTTGACTCTCCTTAATTTTTCGATATATCTAATTATTTATATTTTGACACCTCTTAATGAAAATTCTGGCTCCGCCACTAATTTCAGCCCCTGCACGGTGGTTGTTGAAAGAATAAATAACTCACGTAAATGAGGTACTAACTCACTATAAATATCCTGTGGAATCAATGAGTTTTAAAACAATACAATTTGGATTTTCTTTCTTTGTATTTTTCAAAGCAAAGACAATGGAAGGGAAGACTATGTTCAAGTTATCTCATGTGGTTGCTTTCTTGCTCCTTGCATCACGTAAGTTAGCCTTTTCTCATGCACATTTCTACTTATTTTTATTTAAACATTTATTTCAAATATTCAAAAACAGAACTTATTACCTATGTTATCTTTCAAATAAGTAGTAGTAATTATTTTTGTGAATGATTTATTAATTTGAATTACAGTTTTTTAACCTCTTACGGCACGAGATCTGGTATTCGAAGTGAGTGATGGAATAGAAGTCTTGCAATTTCCAATGACAAAAGAAAACCAAGTGAAAACACCTTGATGATGTCTCTCTCTCATTTATTTGCCCAGGTTTGCTCTCTACTCTTTCTTCTTCTTATAGTTTCTAATAACAATAATAACTATTTTTCGGTCTAAAACAATTTGGTGTCGGTTATATAAATCGTGATTGACAATGTTACATTAATTAATTAGACTCATCTCATTCCAATAGTATATATCTACACACAAATAGTATTATTCCCTATTTTCAAAGCTATTGTATTTTTTTAAGTTATTAGTAAGAATTTAAATTATATATACTTATAGTGTAAAGATTTTTTGCATTATCAATATAGGTTAACATGTGACAGAAAGTTAGTTATCAACTTTAATAGGTTGACGCTTATTAATGTTTATTATATATAGAGATTCACTTGTACTTATTTTACAAGTGACTAATTGATTGTTCAATAATTTTTTTCATCTGTTAGTACAACGTAAACTCTCTTAATAATATTTTAAAATAAAACACGAGCTAGGAAAAAGAGTAGTTTATGTTATTTTTGTGGGGTGGGAGAATATAAAATAATGTAAAAGGCCTTTGTGTTAATTATTCCATAGAGATCTTAAATTTCCATGATGTTTACGTACTTATAGTTTATGTATAATGTTTTTTTATGAGTATTATTATAGTGTCATGTACTATATATTCTTTTTAATTTCTTTTGTTTCATTATATTTTATTAATTATAGGAAAGCAATCATGGCCTGAGCTTGTGGGAAAGCCAGCGGAGACTGCTAAGAAAATAATTGAGAAAGAAAATCCCATAGCCAAAGTTCAGTTTTTGTTCCCTGGTATGGTTAAACCATTGAATTATGTTTGTGGTCGAGTTTTTGTGGTTGTTAACTGGAAACTCATTGTTCAAATTACTCCCACAATGGGTTAATTAAATAGTTCTATGGGACTATTATGGTAGATTTAGAATAAGCTGCCCCAAGAATTAATAAATAGAGTACTGGTGTTCTATAGTGTACTCTACTATTTCGATATAATAAATAAAATAAGTGTGGCTTTTTTAATTTGTATTATGCATGTATTACAATTATCTTGCCTCATTCTCTTTTATGTTGTAACTTTTTCCAGTTTTGCTTTTCTTTTTCGTTTGTTATGCAATTTGACGTTCACAGCTCCGCCTGCTAGAATGTTGAAGACGTTATTATTTTAACATCTCTTACTTAAAATTTTAAATTCTTAAACGAGATGATCATATAATTCAAAAATATTGTAGATTATAGGCAAAGTCCAGAGTTCGAATCTCTACCTACTACTATTCATCCATGAAATACTTAATTAAATTCCAATTTAAACAATTTTGAAAAAAACCAAGGTTTTCCCTTCTTATTTCGTAAGTAAAAAGATAGCTGCTTCAGTTCAAATTTAATAATAAGCAATTAATACAAGATATTTCAAACCATCCCAGAACCTGGTGTCACAAGTGCATGAGCAATTTCTAAGGGATAATACAATACAACATCCGTCCGGAATACAGTGGACAGAAAGTAAATACAATTTACTGGAAGGGACTATACTAGCTGCGGGCCGCCTCGAATAATGCAACTCACTGGTCCCCGAGTCATCCGTGCTGCTACGCCTAGTAGGCCACTAGAGTTACATATACCTGTGCAACAAAAATGCACAGAAGTGTAGTATGAGTACGAAAATAACGTGTACTCAATGAGTATCCCGTCTAATCTCGAAGAAGTAGAGACGAGATGGTCGACTTCGACACTTACTAGTGGTCCAATAATGATGTCAATAACTCATTAAATCGTGGACTTTATAAACATGATTTTTAATCCAATAGAAGGAAACGAGTAAACAGTTAATTCGTTTATAGGAAATTTCCATAATTTTCTTTTCATTATTTATCCAAATATTTTCAAGCCATGAAGAGGCAACAAGAAGTTTAATAAGTTCAATGCAACAATACCAGCATGCGCAAATATTCACCGTGGGACGTACGGCCCGATCCAACATAAAAGTAAATTGTGCACTGCCGAGGGTCGAACGGCTCGAACCATAGATGCATCTATTACCCCGCTCGCGAACTATCTTGCGACGCGGTCAACATAAAATAAACAAATACCCTGCTCGCGAATCATACAAGCGACGCAGGTACACATAGAAATACATGCTCAAATAGCCAATTACGAATTTATCAGGGAACAGTCGTCCAAATAAAGGCTAATCCCCTTTTTAACGATTTAAGAAAATGAAGTTTAATCCTTTTAGAAATTCATTTACTAATTCAATGTGCTTAAGCGATTCAAGCTATCAATAGGTTCACAAATAATCAAAGTATAGCATGCTTTTGGGTCCTAACTACCGGACAATAGCATAATAGTAGCTACGCACGGACTCTCGTCACCTCGTGCGTACGTAGCCCCCACAAATAGGAGCACATAATAAATTATTTCACCTATGGGGACAAATTCCCTCTTACAAAGTTAGAAAGGAGACTCACCTCGCTTCGAAGGTCCATAACCGGCATTCCACGCCCTTCCGAAGACTCAAATCGATGCACAACGCTCCAAAACTAGCCAATAATTATGTAAATCCATTAATATATGCTAAGGTACTCATTATAATCCAATTTATAACAATTTCTAACCCCGATCGAAAAATGGACAAAAATGCCCTCGGGCCCACGTGTCCGGAATCCGAAATTTCTCGAAGATAAAGCTTACCCATGAACACACGAACTCAAATATATGATTTTATCTTAGTTCTATACCAAAAATCGTAGTCAAAATCCAAGAACCATAAGTTTCTACGTTTTCCCTTAAACCCCCAAGTTTTCTACAAATTTCATGCTCAAATCCATACATAGTTGATGTATTTAACTCAAAATAGGTGGGGATGACTTACCTTGACGTTGATGACGAAAATCCCCTCTTGAAGCTCCCCAAAATCGCCCATGCCAAGTGAAAAATGGGAGAAGAATGGCAAATTCCCGAGTTTAAAACAACCATTCTGCCTTCAGCAATTTTCGCACCTGCGGTCCTATGACCGCTTCTGCGGTTCCGCAGGTGCGGTCCAACTACCGCTTCTGCGGTTTCCCCACCAGGCCTCCTCTTTCGCTTCTGCGACCTATCTTCCGCAGATGCGGTCCCGCTTATGCGGAACCCTGACCGCATCTGCGGTCCACCCCAAGCTGTCCCTCTTCCGCTTCTGCGACCATTCTTCCGCGGATGCGGTCCCGCTTCTTCGGAACCCTGACCGCATCTGCGGAACCCTGACCGCATCTACGGTCCCAGCTCCCTTCACCAAATCCCGCATCTGCGGCTTTGTGGCCGCTTCTGCGGCTCCGCACCTGCGGCCCAACTCGCAGGTGCGGTTATGACAGCAACCAGCAGTTCAGCCTTCTTCCAAACTCCAAATTCGATCCGTTAACCACCCGGAATCCACCCAAGGCCCCCCGGACCTCAACCAAACTTACCAACCAATCCCAAAACACGTTACGGACTTGCTCGAGGCCTCAAATTATATCTGGCACGACCCGAATTTCCCACCCTCGGGGGTCGTGATGGCGCCTACTCGTAGGAGCTAGGCAAGCCAAATTTAATTACCTTTCGTTAACAGCATAATTCCTTCTTGACAATTATTGGCAATAATATGAAAGCAACGAGATTAAATAATAAGCGGAAGTCTTAGAATTATATAAAACTGAATAGAAATGCGAAAAGTTCAACAAAATCCTCTACCCAAGACTGGTGTCACTGTACTCACGAACTGCTAAGAATACTAAATACAAACGTCTGAAAGAAAACACAAACTGTTTGTCTCGAATACAATGAGATAACAGACTAAAAAGAGAGGATAAGGAAGACACCGGGCCTGCGGACGCTTGCAAGGCTACCTCGGGTCTCGCTGGACTGAAAGCCTGCTCTCACACTACTGTTGTTGCTGCTGACCAAGACCTGGATCTGTGCAAAAGAGCACAGAGCGTAGTATTAGCACAACCGACCCCATGTGCTGGTAAGTGTCTGGCCTAACCCGGCGAGGTGTGACGAGGCTAGGCCAGACTCCAGACTAAAACCGTGTGCAGATATATATATACAAGTACCACAGAGAAAAATAGCAAGAAGATAGCAATTTAAGCTGGGGAATGGAGCATGCTTAGGGGCAACAGATAGAAATAACTTATCAGGAAAAATAGAGCGTACATCTACAGTTTCACTTCTAGCAAAAATGAAGAGATAAGACAACTTTCATATTCAACTCATCCTGTTGCAGGCGTGCAACCCGATCCCATTTCTCCATATCTCGTGGTAGGCGTACCACCCGCTCCCATTTCAATATCACTTGTGGTAGGCGTACCACCCGCTCCCATTTCAATATCACTTGTGGTAGGCGTACCACCCGCTCCCATTTCAATACAATACACAATATAAATCCCGGCAAGGGAACAATCAACTTAATACTCTTCCCGGCAAGGGAACAATAACAACAAGTCAAACATCCCGACAAGGGAAAGTCAGCTATAACCAATCCTATTCAACTTTTTTCTTGGCACAACTAATACCAATATTCAGTCACAACTTTCATAGGATCAAACAAGGGTACACAATTATCAAATTAAGACTCACGGTCATGCTCGACACCGACGCATGGATACTCGTCATAATGCCCATACGTCGTACCCAACACAAACAATTAGCAATTATGACTCAACTCCTAATCCCTTAAGCTAGGGTTAAACCAAACACTTACCTCAATGCTTTGAACTCAACTCAAGCCTCAACTATAGCTTTACCCCGTGACTCCACCTCCAATCCGCTCGAATCTAGTCGCAAGTCACTTAAATTACTTCAATAAACACTAAATGAATCAATTATGCATAAAAATGAATTTCCCAAAAATTCCCAAATCGCCCCCAAGCCCACGTGGTCAAAACCCGAGGTTCGAACCAAAACCCGATTACCCATTCCCCACGAACCCAAATATATAATTTGTTTTGAAATCGGACCTCAAATTGAGGTCCAAATCCCCAATTTTAGGAAAACCTAGGTTCTACCCAAAACCCCCAATTTCACCCATGAAAATCCTTGATTTAAGTTGAAAACATGTTAAATGATGTTAATAATTGAAAGAAATGAGTAAAAATCGACTTACAAATGATTTGGAAGAAGTCTTGTTCTTGGAAAATCGCCTAATGAGTTGTGTTTTGAAAGTGGGGTGAAAAATGGTTCAAAGTTCGACTAAGTATGGAAAATGCAGGCCTCAGATATGGGATTTGCGAACTGGGGTTCGCAATTGCGAACCCCGACCATTTGTGGGAATTGCGAAGCTGGGTTCGCATTTGCGAACCCTTCCTATTTTCCCAGGTCTCGCATTTGCGAAGGAAAAGTCGCATTTGCGACCTGCCTATTTTCGCATTTGCGAACAAAGAGATCGCATTTGCGATCAGCACGCCAAAATCCCTGTTCTCGCATTTGCGATCAAGGGCTCGCATTTGCGAGAACTTCTTCGCAAATGCGAAGATACCAGAACTGAAGATACCAGATTTTTTTCTAAGGTTTCAAATGCACTCACGGCCTATCCAAAACTCACCCGAGCCCTCGGGGCTCCAAACCAAATATGCACACAACCTCAAAAGCATCCTACGGACTTATTCGCTCGATCAAATCGCCAAAATAACATCATAAACATCGAATTAAGCCTCAAATCCATGAATTCTTTCAAATTCCCATAAAACATAAAATTTTCCATTTTAAGTCCGAAACACGTCAAACGACGTCCGTTTTTCAACCAAACTTCACAGAAAGTGCTTAAATCATATATAAGACTTGTACCGGGCGCCGGAACCAGAATACGGGCTCGATACCATAGTCTTCTAATCAAATTTTATTTCTAATTTCCTTAATTATTTCCAGAAAATAATTTCACACAAAAATTCATTTCTCAGGCTTGGGACCTCGGAATTCGATTCCGGGCATACGCCCAAGTCCCATATTTTCCTACGGATCTTTTGGGACCGTCAAATTACGGGTCCGGGTCCGTTTACCCAAAATGTTGACCGAAGTCAAAGCATTTTAATATCAACATTTAGCATTTTTCTCACTAAATTCATATTTAAGCTTTCCGCCTACGCGGCCGGACTGTGCACGCAAATCGAGGCAACCCTAAATGAGGTTTTCAAGGCCTTGTAAGTACAGAATGGGTAAGAAAAAAGGTGATGACCCTTTGGGTCGTCACATTCTCCACCTCTAAAACAACTGTTCATCCTCGAACGGACAAAAGAAAGAAGTACCTGAGTCGGGAAAAAGATGAGGATAACGACTCCGCATATCAGACTCGGACTCCCAGGTCGATGCCTCAGGAGGCTGACCTCTCCACTGAACACGAACAGAAGGAAAACTCTTCGACCTCAACTGACGAACCTGCCGGTCTAGAATAGCCACCGGCTCCTCCTCATAAGACAAGTCTTTGTCCAACTGGACAGTGCTAAAATCTAACACGTGGGTTGGATCGCCGTGATACCTCCGAAGCATGGATACATGAAAAACTGGATGCACGGCTGATAAACTGGGCGGCAATGCAAGTCTATAAGCCACCTCTCCCACTCGATCAAGAATCTCAAACGGGCCAATGAACCTAGGGCTAAGCTTGCCCTTCTTCCCAAACCTCATCACGCCCTTCATAGGCGACACTCGGAGCAATACCCGCTCACCAACCATAAAAGCCACATCTCGAACCTTGCGGTCTGCATAGCTCTTTTGCCTAGACTGAGCTGAACGAAGCCTATCCTGAATGATCTTGACCTTGTCCAAGGCCTCCTGAACCAAATCCGTACCTAAAAACCGAGCCTCTCCCGGCTCAAACCACCCAACCGGAGACCGACACTGCCTACCATATAAAGCCTCATAAGGAGCCATCTGGATGCTTGATTGGTAGCTATTGTTGTAGGCAAACTCCGCTAAAAGCAAGAACTGATCCCACGAACCTCCAAAGTCAATAATACAAGCCCGGAGCATATCCTCCTAAATCTGAATAGTCCGCTCGGACTGCCCGTCCGTCTGGGGATGAAATGTTGTGCTCAACTCAACCCGTGTGCCCAACTCTCGCTGAACTGCTCTCCATAAGCGCGAGGTAATCTGCGTACCCCCGTTCGAAATGATAGATGCCGGCGCACCATGAAGGCGAACAATCTCCCGAATATAAATCTCGGCTAATCTCTCGGATGAATAGGAGACTGCCACAGGAATGAAATGCGCTGACTTGGTCAGCCTATCAACAATGACCCAAACTGCATCGAACTTCTTCCGAGTCAACGGAAGTCCAGTAACGAAGTCCATAGTGATCCGCTCCCACTTCCACTCGGGAAGCTCAATCCACTGAAATACACCACCAGGCCTCTGATGCTCATACTTAACCTGCTGACAATTCAAACAACGAACCACATATGCTACAATATCCTTCTTCATTCTACGCCACCAATAATGCTGCTGCAAATCCTGATACATCTTCGCGGCGCCCGGATGAATAGAGTACCGGGAACTATGGGCCTCCTCTAAAATCAACTCTTGAAGCCCATCCACATTAGGCACACAAACTCGCCCCTGCAATCTCAAAACTCCATCCGCATCCAAGGTAACCTGCTTGGCACCTCCTCGCTGCACCGTGTCTCTAAGGACACACAAATGGGGATCATCAAACTGCCGATCACGGATACGCTCCAATAATGAAGAACGAGCGACCGTGCAAGCTAACACACGACTGGGCTCGGAAACATCCAGTCTCACGAACTGATTGGCTAAAGCCTGAACATCCAAAGCAAACGGCCTCTGACTGACCAGAATATAAGCAAGACTGCCCATACTGGCCGACTTCCTACTCAAAGCATCGGCCACTACATTGGCCTTCCCCGGATGATAAAGAATGTTGACATCATAATCTTTCAACAACTCCAACCACCTCCTCTGCCTCAAATTCAACTCCTTCTGCTTGAACAAGTACTGAAGACTCTTGTGATCAGTGAACACCTCACACGCCACGCCATACAAATAGTGCCTCCAAATCTTCAATGCGTGAACAATGGCTGCCAACTCTAAATCATGCACTGGATAGTTCTTCTCATGAATCTTCAACTGTCTCGAAGCATAGGCAATGACCTTTCCATCCTGCATCAACACTGCTCCAAGCCCAATACAGGAAGCATCACAATAAACTGTATAGGGCCCTGAACCTGTGGGCAAAACCAACACCGGTGTCGTAGTCAGAGTTGTCTTGAGCTTCCGAAAGCTCGCCTCACACTCATCCGACCATCTGAAACTGGGCACCCTTCTGGGTCAACCTGGTCATCGGGGCTGCAATAGACGAAAACCCCTCCACAAACCGACGATAGTAGCCTGCCAACCCCAAGAAACTCCGAATCTCTGTAGTTGATGCTGGTCTAGGCCAGTTCTTGACTGCCTCAATCTTCTTCGGGTCCACCTGAATACCCTCTGCTGATACAACGTGACCCAGGAATGCAACCAAACTCAGCCAGAACTCACACTTGGAGAACTTGGCATATAACTGACTATCCCTCAGAGTCTGAAGAACCACTCTAAGGTGCTGCTCGTGCTCCTCCTGGCTACGGGGGTATATCAAAATATCATCAATAAAGACTATCACGAACAAGTCCAAATAAGGTCTGAACACTCGGTTCATCAACTCCATAAACGCTGCTGGGGAATTGGTCAACCCAAATGACATGACCAAGAACTCATAATGCCCATACCGAGTGCGGAAAGCTGTCTTAGGGACATCGGATGCCCTAATCCTCAACTGATGGTAGCCAGATCGCATGTCAATCTTGGAGAATACCCTGGCACCCTGAAGCTGGTCGAACAAATCATCAATCCTCGGCAGTGGATACTTATTCTTGATCGTTACCTTGTTCAATTGCCGGTAATCTATGCACATTCTCATTGACCCATCCTTCTTCATGACAAATAACACCGGCGCACCCCAAGGTGAGACACTGGGTCTAATGAAACCCTTCTCAAGCAAATCCTGCAACTGTTCTTTTAACTCCTTCAACTCCGGTGGGGCCATACAATATGGCGGGATAGAAATGGGCTGAGTGCCCGGAGCCAGATCAATGCAGAAATCAATATCCCTGTCGGGTGGCATACCCGGTAGGTCTGAAGGAAAAACATCAGGGAACTCACAAACAACGGGCACAGAATCGATAGAGGGAACCTCGGCACTGGAATCCCGAACATAAGCTAGATAAGCCAAACACCCCTTCTCGACCATACGCCGAGCCTTAACATACGATATAACACTGCGGGTGGAATGACCTGGAGTCCCTCTTCACTCTAAACGAGGCATACCTGGTAAAGCTAAGGTCACAGTCTTGGCATGGCAGTCCAAGATAGCGTGATAGGGTGATAACCAGTCCATCCCCAATATAATATCAAAGTCGACCATATCTAAAAGCAACAAATCTACACGAGTCTCCAGACCCCCAATCACCACAACACAAGAGTGATGGACTCGATCGACCACAATGGAATCACCCGACCGGTGTACGACACATAAACGTGGAATACCCAATGCATCACTAGGCATGACTCAAAATCGGGGC